>NC_141548.1:86635000-86935000 GCF_021556685.1 Rattus norvegicus | reverse complement strand
AGGACAGTATTTTGGGATCCCCTCTCCTGTCACTTCCTGCCTTTTTGCTTTAAGATGGGGGCTCACACTGAACCAGAAGCCATGTGTTTTGGCTATGGCTAGTGAGTTCTCAGGCTCTGTCTGTCTCTGGCCCTACTCACACCCATGCTAGGCTTTTTACACGGATGCTGGGCATTCAAACTCAAGTCCTGTTTGCAAACCAAGTACTCCCCTCCCTGAGCCATTTCCTTCAACCCAGTTCTGTCTTTCCTTTTCTGAGACAAGCCTCATTGTGAAGAATAAGCAGGTCTAGACCTCTTGTTCCCTTTCCTCAGAATCTCCTCCCAAGCGTCGGGAGTTTACTGACTTGCCTGCCGGTCAGCTCCTTCTGGAGGGATTCACCCTTCACGTGAGTTGCAAGCCTCTCTGTCGAAAACAAATGAATGGGAAAGCGAGCAGTTGTGCCAAGTGCTTCCCTCAGAGATGGAGAGCCTTTGTCTACAGAAAATACAAGTACCAGAAGGTTGGTACAGTACCCACTTTCTCTAGCTTTTCTCCTTTGCCTTGGTTCTTGCTAGTACAGCAAAAGAAAAAAAAAACTTGTAAAGGATTGAAAAAAAATAGGAAGAAACCTCCCCAAATTTGGTGACCTCAGCCTGGAGACAGGTGTGAAATTTCACTTGCTCTGTTTCAATTTCCTTTGAGTTTCTCTATGAATTCTATTACAAATTCCCTTGCCCTGAGAACTGTAAATTCAAATAACTCTATTCTTTTTTTGAACACTATTATTAAACATTGCTACAAGTTAGGGAATCGGAATGCCTGTGTTTCCATCCCGATTCTACTTTTATTAGCTGCGTAACTGGTGTCCAATTACACAAATTCTCCAGTGAGTTAGAGGTAAGAATACATTCTATATCATTGGGTAAATGAAGGATTGAATAGATTAATATCAAACCATTTAACACAGTGCCGGGCCATAATACCCAACCAGAATAAGTGCCATGGGTTTGTCGTAATTGATGGTTTTGTAGCTTTCCCTGTAATCTGCTAAACATTGGAAATGGGGGAGGGGCTTATTATCTTTATCTCCAACAGTGTTAAGAGACGACTCTCTGTGAGAAGACATTTGAGCATTGGCTCATGGATTAATGGTGTCAATTAAAATATCTCTTATAATATTTTAAGTGGCTAGAGACCCTCACCAGCCAATAGAAAAATAAGAGCACGGACCTCTTTAAGTGAGCCCTAGTTTTAGAAGCCTCCCTGTCACAGACATAAATTAAAGACAATGAACAGTTGCACAAGTCTTCACTTAAGGGATGGAGAGCCTTTGTGTACAGTCTGTACGACATGCACCAGAGGCGTGGTACGGTATGCAGTTCTCGAGGGTTTTTTGGCTTAGTTCTTGCTCTTGTAAAAGAAAGAAAGAAACAAAGTAAACTAGGTGGGCCATCTAGAGGGGAGGATTAAAGAAAAATAGAAAAAAACTTTCTCAATTTTAATGATGATTATCTTTTCAGTTTTTTGTTTAAACATTTTAGGACTGTGTGGTCTTTAGTGTTGTGGTGATAAGACCAAATGTCATACTTTAAACCTTTAGGGTGGGTGTACGTTGTATTTTTGTGTTCACTGATTTAAAAAAATTTAAACAGGGAAACCAAATTGGAATCTCCAGCCAATAGAGTGCGAGCAGATCTGCTGGTTACCATTCATATTGTCCTGTCCACGTCTTATGATATACCAAATCGTGTTAACCATGCTCTAAGCTCGGACTGCCTCGACCATAACTGTAGCCTCTGGTTGTCCATTAGGGAGAAACTACCCAGGCCATTACCAGTACAGTGAAGGGAAAAATGGATGAATGTATTCACTTGTTCCTTTTTTTATATTGCCAAGAAGCTGTATGAATTCTTATGTATGTATTCTTACGTGGGTACAACTGGTGACACTTTCTCATTTTCTTTGTGGCAAGAGTAGAGAGGTTTGGAGAGTAGAGGCCATGTAGACTCTAGAGAATCTCGCAGTTCTTGAAGGATTATTATATGTTTGCATGTGGCCTAAGACAGTAATTCAGACTGGAATGAACAGTGTGGATGTATGTAAGCTGTGGTTGGCAGAGCAAGTAATTGTGAAAATGGGGTGATAAGGTTCTGTAAGGGGGAGGTGGAACTTGTTAAGATAGCTGCTAGCATAACCGCTTAAGTATTGTTATCTGAGCACATTACAATGTCACATGGTTTCCTTCTATATAAATGTCACCATTATATTCATGATATAAAATGAGCTGATGTACAGTCTACACTTAATTTCTGTTGTGACTAAAGAATCACATATTTGGAAAAACAAGGCAGTGTGGACTTTTGTTTTTGTTGAAAACTCAAACTGATGTTGCTGAGAGGAAGACTATGTAGAAAAATTAAAATTACTTTTAGTCCACGGGAGAGAGCTCGACCAGTGAATTGCTTGCTGTTCTAGCATGAAGACCTGAGTTCAGTTCCTCAGCACCCACATAATGCTGGTGAGGTATATAAACCCAGTCCTGGGGAGGCAGAGAATGGAGGATATCAGAACCTCACTCACCTGCCAGTCTAGGCAGTTGGCAAGCTCCAGCTTCTGGGAGAGCCACTGCCTCAAAACACAAGGCATTGAGGAAGAGACCCAGTGCGAACCATTGTATTTCACACACACACACACACACACACACACACACACACACACACACACACACACAATCTCTCCCTCTTGAAAAGTAAAATAAAATCACTAGTCTAAGGAAATTTAAATGAACTGAGCTAAGAACATAAAGTAATTTTCACCTAAAAAGCACATGACTCATCCATGACTTGATTCCTTTTATTTAAAGCCAATTTTTTGATATTATATTTCTATTTAGTCCCAATTAGATCCAAATTTCTAATTTAAAATAGCCATAGGTCTGTGTGAATTCCACTTCTCTTTCGAAAGAACAAATCAGGAAAATTGCTATCGAAACTTCTACTAGAGACAACATAACACATTTATGTTCTGCCTTTTTTCCCCTTGTTCAGCCCCTTCCTTGACCTAAATTCACTCCAGTTGGACTCTAAGATTCAGAACATCTGTCTACAACCTTGTGCAGAATCCCTCCGGAGGCCTAGTTTTGCTCTTTATTGTATGTTACTAACCACAGTAGAAGCCATGAGCGCATTTGCTTTCCCTAGGGTGCGAGGTTGCTTTAATTGCCAGCGACAGCGACTTAGCCTCTTACGACTGCTCCCATCCCACACATTTACAATGACTCTGTGGCGGTACTGCTGGATCCAGTGGAATCGTGAATTAGCTTGCTGTCTGCTTTATGATTTTTAAAGAAAGATCTTCTGTTTCCTTCTTTGAGTTCTTTAGAGCTCCGGATCCCTGAGTGTCCTACTGTTCACTGGGCCCCCTTATTCCTATGATTCAATCGTAATCGTACAGCGCCACAGGCGGAGAACTGCGGTGACCAACACATCAATGCGCCCCGAATGGCACTTTCTACATTCCACGGAAATTCTGAACCCAAAGCAACGTGAACAGACTATCTCTTTAACCGTCTATAATAATCTTCACCGTGACATGCTGAATGTGAGAGACAAAACTGAATTCGCCTTTATGTGAAAAGGATGTTTAGCGTACCATATCATTGCCCTTCTTTAATAGATTTAGATTAAGAACAAGTTCTGATGAGGAATCCCTAACTGTGTGGGTGACAGTCAACTTTGTCTAAGTCACATCCCTTTATCTGAATTTAGAAAGAGGAAACAAACTGTGGAGACTCTGGAATTTCTTTATTTTGCATTATTATTATTATTATTATTATTATTATTATTATTATTATTATTATTTTAAACTTTTCTAGACAGGGTTTTTCTGTGTAACCCTGACCATCCTGGAACTCTGTAGATCGGAATGGCCTCAAACTCACAGAGCTCCACCTTCCTCTGCCTCCCGAGTGCTGGGATTAAAGGTGTGAGCTCCCACTTCCCAGTTAGATGTTGGTATTTCTAGTGCGAACTATTGGAGCTGTGAAGATCAAGGTCCTTTATGAATGAAATACAGGGTTGGGGATTTAGCTCAATGGTAGAGCGCTTGCCTAGGAAGCGCAAGGCCCTGGGTTCGGACCCCAGCTCCGAAAAAAAGAACCAAAAAAAGAAAAAAATGAATGAAATACAACCTTGTAGGATGTGGTCAACTAAGGAAGACGGAGCCAGAGTAGAGACGAACACAGAGTATCTAAAGTACTTAAATCACAAGGAGGGAAAGCTCATCTAACACAGGACTTTGAAGGTGGGGGTCAGTATTTGTGGCAAAGCCCAATCTTGTGTGGAGCACAAGTGCAGAACAACTGTTTGATGACTTAGTCAGATGCTTAAGGACAAGACAAAAGAATGTAAATCAGGATACGCTAAGGTCCACACCTAGAGTGGCAAGACACAAGGTCTTTCATGGTTATAGTTAAATCAAAGGACAAAGAGATTTCAAAATTAGAATGAATTATATAGAAGCAGGTTTGTGAAGTTACACTTAGTGAATTGTTAACTGGACAGACACCTAGATAAGCTTCATTTATTTATTATTTAATTAATACATTTGGGTATTTTGTCTCCTTGTATGTCCACACTATGTATATGGAATGCCCAATGAGGCCAGAAGATGGTTTAGATAATGAATGGCTGTGAACCACCATGGGGGTGCTGTGAATTAAAGCCAGGCCATCTGGAGGAACGGAAAGTGCTTTTAACCATCGAGCCATCTTTCCAGCTCTAGTATTTATTTTTAAATTCCAACATGTTATCTTTAAAATGAATACCTCTTCACCCCACATTCTTATTGAATATTTTTTTTTGTACAGTGTATTCTGATTATGGTTTCTTTCCCTTCACGGCTCCTTCTGGATCTTTCCCATTTCTCCATCCAATTAACTCGATGTCTTCCTTCTCTCCCTCTTTAGAAAATAACCAGACAAATAAAAATAACAAATAAACTAGTAGTTTTAAAAGAAAAGAAAACCATAAGAAGCATGCATACACAAGCACAAACCCACAAAACACCTAAAAATCATAGTATACAAGCAAAAACTAGTAAGATAAGAATGCCCAAGCGAAACAATATGAGACAAAAAAAATCTACAAAAATACTATTGAGTTTGTTTCTGTGCTAGCCATCTACTGTTGGGCCTGGGTGCTCCCTTTATGTGTGATTTATATACCCAGAAAGACTTCCTACATGATTATTTTATTAATTGTGAGTATTATGTCTGAGAGCACATAACATTTAATATCTATGATTCTCAACCTTCTGAAAAATTCTTGGGATGAAGGAAAATGTTTTGCTTTCCTTTAGTCTTGCCATACATAGTAATTTTCTGATTCATTATTTTTATAGAGTTCTATTTAAATTTTAGTGCTTGAGAAATTGCAAAGATCATAAGTGTGACAGCTATGAAAAGCATACTAGAGCCAGATACGTCTTTTTAATGAAATACACAATCCAAAGAAATTATTTTTCATATCTTCCCTCTTATGATAACTCATGCATATTTACTTCTCCCCACAGCACAGCATTAATGTCTGCATTTATTCAATGGGATGACTCCAGATTCACTTTTCCCAAGATAGTTTATTTGGGAACCACCACAACCATCACAACACAATCACTACAACCATCATCACCACTATAACCATCACCACCATCACCACCACAACTACCACCACCACCACCACCAGCACCACTACCACCACCACCATCACTACTACGACCATCATCACCATCACCGCCACCACCATCATTACCATTACCTCATCACCATAATCACCATCATCCCTTAAGCTTGCAAAGTGCAGCTTACTTTACAAGAAGCTTTCCTAAGTGCCATCCATTCTTTCTTCTTCTTCTTCTTCTTCTTCTTCTTCTTCTTCTTCTTCTTCTTCTTCTTCTTCTTCTTCTTCTTCTTCTTCTTCTTCTTCTTCTTCTTCTTCTTCTTCTCCTCCTCCTCCTCCTCCTCCTCCTCCTCCTCCTCCTCCCCTCCTCCTCCTCCTTCTCCTCCTCCTCCTCCTCCTCCTCCTCCTCCTCCTCCTCCTCCTCCTCCTCCTCCTCCTCCTCCTCCTCCTCCTCCTCCTCCTTCTTCTTCTTCTTCTTCTTCTTCTTCTTCTTCTTCTTCTTCTTCTTCTTCTTCTTCTTTTTACTTTATAATGATCCTTAAAGCTTAAAGTGAGGATGAAATCTAGCATTTTCACTTATAGAGGAAGAGATCCAAACAGTTTAAATCAAGTGGCTCTGAAAATCCAGGCCCAGAAAGTGGTTTGCTTGAGTCCTGGATGGATCTACTGACTCATTGCCCAGTTTCCACGCACACACTGCTTTATTTTGTAAATCACAGATGGGTATAAGTGTGCTGTGTTTCTCCTTTTTACTAATAATGGGTGGTGCAATGCTGAATGATTCAGATGAGCAGATGTACTGTTTGATACTGCAACATTCGTGACTACTGCCATACGATCTACCTTTGCTGAGACCTGGAACCAGCCTAAGTATCTATCAATGAACAGAAGGCAAAGTAAGTAGGGTACAGACACACTGTGGAGTTTTATTCCACTATAGAGAAAAAAAATGAAAGAAAGGGTTGGGGCGATGGCTCGGCAGTTAAAAGCACTTACTGATTCGCGCTTTTGCAGACGACCTGAGTTCAGTTTCCAGTACCCACGTCCGATGGTTCACAACTACCTGTAACTCCCATATCAAGGGATCCAGTGCCCTGTCATACCCGTGGGCACCGGTAAGCGTATGGTGTATACAATCTCATGCAGGCGCATGCATACATTTAAAAACTTCTTTATAAAAGAAAAACGAAATCATGGTATTTGCAGGTAATTGCGTGGAACTGGATATTATTATGTTGAACAAAGTAGCTAGAATCAGAAAGACATATGTCACATGTTCTCGCACATGGATTTCCCTGGATTAGTTTCTGTTATAAAGCACCATGACCAAAATCAGCTTAGAGAGGAAAGGGGTTTATTTATCTCCTGTGTTTTTATTACTGTTCATCATGAAGGGAAGTTGGGGCAGAAACCTGAGTCAGAAACTGAAGGAGAGGCCATGGAAGAACACTCTTTGCTGGGTCACTTACTTCCTGTGACTTCCCTAGCCCTCTTTCCTCTACCACTCAAGATAACCTGCCCCAGGGTGGTACTGCTCCTAGTGGGCTGGGCCCTCCCACATTAATCATTAATCAAGAAGATGCCCTACAGACTTGCCTATAGGCAATACTACAGAGACGTTGTCTCAGTTTTTGTTCCTCTTTCCAGATAACTCCAGCTTGTGTCAAGTTGAAAAAACAAAACCTTCCAGTGCATATGAATTCTATATTTTAATTTTATGCGCATGTATGTGTTTGTGGGTCATAAAACTAGAAAAGGAGCTAAGAAAGGAACAAACAAAGTCTTAAGTGGAGAGGAAGAGATGGATAGAAGACCACACTTGCCCTTAATGTAGAAGCTCAGGAAACTATGGGAGGAAGGTGTGGGTGGAGGGCAGGGCCATATCGGGGAAGGACAGCAGGGAGAAGACAACAAAAACTAGGTATATTCAAATATGCCATAATGAAACCTGTGCTTTGTACGTCAGCTGTGCTGACGTAAAATGTGTAAATATTGGAATAACTTTTATTGATTAGTGCATATCAATTGAACAACCCTGTAGGTTCTACAATGACATTTTTGCATATGTGTGTACAATACTTTGGTTGTATTTACTAGTCCCACTTACTACGCACATTTAGATGCCCTTTGATAAACTGAAACAACTCAAATTAAGGGTAAAAAAAAAAAACCTAGAGATCTCATAAGTGCCCATGTCTTACCTTATGTGGCAATATTGAACAGTAAAATGCAAATTCCACTGGGGACTTTTCCTGACACACATTCCTAGTTAGGCTTGTGGCCTAACTCTCTCCAATAATAATGAGTCACTTCTTGATCCAGCTCAAAGCATTCTAACACTAGAAGAACAGGGATATTTAATATTCTAAGTTATACCTACTGATTAACTAAAATCCAACCCAAGCTCTGATTGATGGTTTAATCTGCATTGAAGAGTTGCTTTCTGTGAAAATATATTTAGTTGTACTGCTCTGAAGTATATAAGGGCAGACAGAGCTTGCTAAAAAGATGACTTTAAGTTTGTGGGCTCCCAGTTGTGCTGTAACCTGGTCCCCATTCAGAACTGGCTATCCGTGACATGGCTGGCCTGGCTCTGAGCTCCTGGCTCATCATCTAACAAGAATTCCCAGGTCTCTGTCATGGTGTTATCCTATCGGATTCTGAGTTATAAAGAATTTTATTCTCATATGAACATTTTAGACGAACAGCAAATATTTGCTACAAAAATCACTGAATACACAGTTTCTTCTCAAAAGCGCTCACAATGTGAGAAAGCATGGCTCTTGGATGACTGTGGAAGAGCCTGCTAATTTTCCTTATTGCGATTCCCTAGGTTCTGTGAAGCACGGACTTGATTGTTCTGCTCTGGGTTCGTGTTCTCTGGTTTGCGGTTAGAAGGCAACTGCTGCAGACAGTGGGGCAGCGTTCCTGGTGTGGCCCAACACATGTTGTGAAAGGAATGAGATTGTAGCTCAGAGTGCATAGACCAGCAGTGCCTCTGTTCCCTCCTGCCTGGGTGTGACAGAGTGAAAGGCACTGGGTCACTGTCAGTGAGAATGAAACCTTAGCTTACAGTTAGGAGTACTCACCGTTTCTACTGAGTTTCCCCTTTCATGGGCCATGAGGGAAGGCCAGCATCTTGTTCCCAGTGTAGAAATGAGGAAACTGGCCAGGCAGTGGAAGTGACTTATGATTATTCATCAGGCTCACCAAGGAGGGAGCTTTGACTGAACTCTTGATGTGGTCTTCTCTCTCCAGCTGGTCTCAGAGTTCTGGGAGTTAGTTACTTGCCTGGAGTTTTCTATACATGTATTGATATAGGCTTGACATCTTTGAATGATATAAGCTCAAATATCCCTATTTCTTGAAAATGTTAGGTAAGCAGATCACTATTGGTTGGGAGAATTTTGGACAGCCCTCCTACAGCCTTTGATGAGCTTCCAAATTCTACTCATAAAGATTATTTTCCAAGGTCTTTGAGGTCACTCTTGACTAGATCTCCAAGGAAGTCCCCCCCACAAGGCTTAATCTTTGAGATCAGATCATCATTATTATAGTTTGCATTTTGGGGTCTGTAGAGAAAAGACCCCAAAGTCAGAAAAGTGCCTGCCACCCTTAAGTGTGGGTATAGAAGGTTAGAGGTCAAACCCATGTGGAAAAATTGGGTACTGGAGAGGTCAGAGCTGGAGAGGCAGAGACAGGAGGACACCTGTGGTTTGCTGGCCAGACCTTCTAGCCAACTGGTGAGCTCAAGGTTCAATGATGCCCTGTCTCAGAAAAGTAAAGTGGAGGGTGACAGGGGACATCTCGTGCTGGTTTTTTGACTACACACATGAACATACCCATACATACATGTGCATATACACTCATGCGTAGACAGATAACAAGAATCAATCTCCTCTTTAGATTCTTAGTTGTTTAAAACAAAGTACCACAAACTTTTTTCTTTCTTACAGCAAGGCGATGGGGCAACGTGAAGGCAGGAGCTGAGAGAGTCCATGGAGGGGTGATACATACTGCCTTGCTTCTCATGGTTTGCTCAGCCTGTTTTTTTTTTTTTAAAGAACCCAGGACCACTAGCCCAGGGGTTTCTGCATACTCCTACCAATCACTGATTGAGAAAATACCACTGCCTATAGCCTGATTTGTGGAAACATTTTCTCAAGTGAGGTTCCCTCTTCTCAGATGACTTTGGTTTGTGTTAACTTGATATAGAAAGAGCCAGGGCAAGTTTTATCCCCATGAAGAGAAGGCATCCTGCTTACACTCCCTACTGAGCATAGTAGATACACTTTTGTCTCTGCATTTACAACATTATGGTGGGCACCATGTAGTATAAGACCTTGATACGTTGGGTCTCTAAGATCTGGAGTACTTCTGCTCTATCATGGACACAATATTAAATGTTCCTTCGTAAAAGAATAACTTAAGTCATTTTGTTTTTCATAAATGGTCAAACCTTTCATTCTTTCAAAAAACTGATAGAAGTGGAGTTGAAATGAGCAAAATGAATTGTAGTTTTTTCTTTTCCTAAAGTGGTACAGTTTTTGTTTTACGTAATGTTGGACTTGATATTTAGCTGCTAGATACCACACAATCCTTAATGAATTTCAATTTGATATCACTATTGGATACATCCCCCTATTAAAATTATTTTAAATTCTGATTATGAATAAATGTAATACTTAATATCCATAAATATTTGATGATCACCTTTGGTTCACTTGTTCCATCAATTCAGGCAAAGAGGAGCTGTTTTGAACTCAATACTCAATCTGAGATGTGAGCAGAAATAATTTAAAATGTTTATTTTATACTACATAATGCAAATGTAACCTAGTTAAATTATCTAAGGTTTAAAAAGAATCAATAAGCGTTTTGAATTCAGGGTGAATGTTAATATATCATCTTATGCTGTTGGATAATGTGAAATCAGATATGCTTTGCTATTTCCAGGAATTATCTGTGGGCCTGAAGAAGGGTTTGGTTATCTCAGCCTGATGGTTGAACCCTTTTGGGAAGTGGTGTGACTGGCTCCAGCCAGTTCTATCTCCTGACCATCTCCCTACTCTCAATTAGCTAGAAAGTAAGGAGAAAGAAGTTGTCCATCATTCTGAGAGAAGCTGTCATCTCGGGGCACCTTGGATGTTCCTCTCTACCTTCTCTTCCTCTTCATTTTGGTATTGATTTGTGTCTCACTGGATTTTAATGATTAGGGCCTTAGAGATAACTGGTTTCCTTGGTAATTAGCTGGTTGTTTCTAGCAAATCATCTAAGGATACATGAAACGATACAGTACAGCCTCAATAAGCTATAATGTTCAGGGAGTGGTTAACTGATTTGAGCTGTAGAAAATGTAGACACTTTTACCTTTGAAGAAGATATGTGCTCACATAACTGTATTTAACATTTCACAGAATTTTCCCATTTGTGGCTAATATAATAGTTATAGTAGGTCAATGAGGCACATGAATGTTGCATGTAATATAGGAAGTGTAGTAGATGTGTCCATTCAGGGTGTTTGTTCAGTCAAAACATGAATCCTTAAATTCCCACAGAGTGACTCACCAACGAAATGAGTGAGGAGGTGAAGCGGCCTCTGTCCTGTTCTGAGGACACACACAGAATCTGCTGCCATTTGATTTAGAAGTTAAACCCTGGTTATCTGATTATTTGGTTTGCTCTTTACAATGTAAGCAAAGACTGGGGAAAGCCATGTTGATGGACTCATTAGTTACTTAGCCGTAAGTATGAGCTTCAAAAAAAAAAAAAAATCAGGATTAGAAACTGGAATCACAACAGCCTCTTTTGTGGCTAATGTTTTGGGTGTGATGGAGTCCAAGGTGCTGCTGCCTGTGCTAATCCAGTAATGCGCCCTAGGCTCCACGATTGTCTCTTTTCAATTACGGTCTCACCTAATACAGCATAAGTTTAGGTTCATTAACCTCTCTGAGTCTTTTTATCTTTGGTGTGAGCCTAGCCTTTAATAGCTGAGTCATCTCTTTAGCCCTCCGAGTCTTCTTTTTAACGAAATTCTCTTTTGTATTTATTCAAATGATGTTGAACATTCTCCGACTTACTGCTAAGTGGGGCTCCATGGTAACTGCCATTTTAATGATTAAATTCTTTTCTTTTTTTTTATTATTAACTTGAGTATTTCTTATAGATTAAATTCTTTTCAACTAAGTATTTTTGTTAATTGCATTTTTATTTACATTTTAAAATTTAATCCCATTTCCCCTCCAGAAACCGGATATCCCCCACACTCCCCACCCCACCCCCTCTTCTATGAGGGCGTTCCCTCACCTACCCACCCACTCCTTCCCACCTCCCTGCACTGACATTCCCTTACACTGGGGTATTATTGAGCAAGCCTTCACAGGACCAAGGGCCTATTCTTCCATTGATGCCCAACAAGGCCATTCTCTGCTACATAACTGGTGGCTATGACTGAGATCTGATGGTAGCCCTCTATGATTAGGGCCCATGCTTCTCTATGGGTCAGACTTGGGGAATTACCGAGTGCTTTCCATTGTGTCCCACATTCCCATAGTCAAGGGATGCCATTAAGAGAAATGTTGACTTGTGCGTCATCCTAGCAGAACAGGAACTTGACTTCCGGCTTGCTAAGGGTTAAACATGTGTTTCACCCCTTCTCTGCACCATGGGCTACTCTCATGCTCATGTTGTGGCTGGCCCAGAACTAAAGAGAATGCTTACATTTTCTTTCTCAGATTTATGGGATCCGTAGAGTAACTTCAGATTAAATCATCCAATTTCTCAACTATCCTATTTCTAATTTCTCATTTGTGCTGTCCCCTGTCACTGCAAACCTCTTCTCCAGGTAAAGACACTAGAATCTTAAATATACAGTTAGAGAGGAAACTAAGATATGGACGATGTAAACACAGACGGGTATTGTGCTTCCCTGATCCGGTCTAGTGGTGCAGCATTTATCAATGCTTTGATGATGGAGGGAGCTGACCATGGTACTCAGGTCCCTCTATTGCTGGGTATAGTGAGGCCCTGTCTTCATCAGAGGAGAAAAACGTTTTTTAAATATATCTTTCTACCCTCACATCGGTAACTCTACAAGGATCATAATGTGTCTCTACCTCTTCCTGTTTTCTGAGATTATAGCCTAATCATATATGTGGGAAACGGCAGGGGAGAAAGCCTTGTGATCAAAAGACAGGTACTGGAGCAGGAGACACTGGGGTAGGTGAATTAACTCCTGTGCATTCTCTTCCATTTCCTTATCCTAAAAAGAAAATCCATTCTTCACTGCTCATCAATGACAATTTTGGGGAAAAGAAAAGTAAAGGTACACTAATAACTCATGCTTCATAGGACTGTAAGAGCAGAACCAATGTTGAGACATTTAGTTTAGGCATCTGTCTGTCCATCTGTCCAGTCTCCCACCCACCCATCCTCCAACAGTTATCAGACTTCACTCCTTGTTTGACCTTATAAGGTCCCCACAGCCCCTGAGTATGCAGATAAACCATCTTCTAACAGCCCTGCCCTGGCCAATGGTACTCAGCCACACAAACTTTGCCCCAGAGACCCTGGCCACCTTCCCAAAGGCATACATTCTCCTTCCCCTCCCCAAATAAACCTTACCAGTTCTCTGAAGCTATTCCCCAGTGTATTCATTGCCCGTGCACTGATCACCTACTGAGATCCTGAACTGTGCTCACCTGCCCCTACTAAGCTTCCTTCCCTCCAGTCCAGCTTGTCGTGCAACCCTCCGGTGCCTGGAGGAGGAAGTGAATCTGGGGCAGCACCCACCCATCTATTCATCTATTCACCTGGTCTAATAAATCTTCTATTTATTTGATCAGAATTTCTGTGAGCCTTCTTATGTGTCAGAAATTATGTAAGACATCCTGAAGCGCATCACAATAGGTTTCACAGTACTGCCTCCCACTCCCACTCACCACCCCTGGACTTGCTTTTCTATTAGCATGCTTAAATTCCATGAATTTATTAAAAAATGAATTTTGGGGGAGCCCTAAATCAGAAACAAATTTTTATCTATAATCTTCATCTATGTGTTCCATTATACCAACCTTGGGCAGGTTTCATAAAAATCAAAACTTACTTGAATTATTACAGGTTCTCTACCTCTTCTCAATTAGTCGAAGAATAGAGGTAAAATTGAATGGCAGCATCATCAGATCTGACGTTTTCCCTGGGATTAAAACTGGGCAAGGAAGTACACAACTTTTGAGGGAATTGATGCCCCATGAGAGGGGCACTGTGCAAAGGCCTGAAGCTTTTAGGCACATCTAGCCTAGGGCAAAAACTGTGAATATGACTAAGATTGTCTTCGACCTACTGGCCTGGGAGCCTGGAGTTCTTCCTCTTACTTTCTGCCCCTCCCCAGCTCTCACACATGCTGTTTAGTATCCTTTGGGGTACCCAGAAGAGACCAACAGTGCCTTCCTTCTCAGCAGCATGCTCTTACTGAGAGCAATACTTTTCAGAGTGACTTTAGGACCACACCACTTAAAAGAAAATAACAGAGATCTCCGGTAAACTTTTCCTCCATGTTCATGGTCTCCTCAGTATCAATGCTCCCCACCAAAGTAACATGCTCACTTCAGCTGATGATCCTGGCATGTAGTAAATAAACACTGAGGCATGTAGTTTACATGCGGTCTTCGTGCTGTACTTCTGTGGGCTTGGATAAATGTATAACAGCCTACCTAACCATAGAGGGCAGTTTTATTGCTTTAAAAATCTGTGTTTTTCCTACTAAATTTGCTCTCCCTGTTAACTCATAGCAACCATTGATTTTTTTCTTCACTCCTTCCCTATTCTGGAAAAGGCCTACAATATTGGTATTGCCTCTAATCTGGATTTATTTGAGACCCTAGCATGAAATGGAAAGGCTAAAGAGTTAGAGAAAAAGAGGCGGGGAATGTTGGTAGGGCAGGGGGCACTTTCTTACCATTCTTCTCCTCAATTCTGTATCATGTAGCACATTACAGTTGTGTTAGGATTTAGGTGACCGTTCCCTCCCTTAGGAACATATCCACCATCTTCTAGGCATGGTAGCTGCAGTCTCTGGCTTCCAAAGCCTGTGTCCTTCCAAAGCTCACATCTACCCTTGTGGATGGAAGTAATACTGAATGAGGGAAATAAAACTAAATACTGCCCGGCCTCTTGCTGGATGGTTCTTCCATACAAAACACTGATGGAGTAATCTTTAGGTAAATGACCCCGGGGAGCATTTACCTTTTTTTTCTACATCTGGAACAAACTACCCCATGAAATGAACATTTAATAAGATCTGTCAAATCCCAAGAGAGCATTCTGAACTTCTGTCTCTACTTTTGAAGCATGCTTCCTGTGTTGGGAAGAAGAGCGAGACGGTAATTGGACCCTTCCTTCTGTCAGCAAAGGCAAGCTAAAGGACTAAATGGCTGGGTTTCCCACTCCTCTCACTGTGCCTAACAAGGCCAGCGTGTGATGGAGCCTTTCATGGAAACAAACCCTACTGAAAAAATATTACTAGTATAATTTTTTTTAACTCTGAGAAAAGAAAATATTTTCATGACAACTCACTTGTGGTAAGTGACAACTCGCTTTAAGTGGTAAGATCACAGTAAGTAATTTAGCTGAAGTGTAATAATTGGGCTCCAAGTGTATGATTGATACATTTCATTGAAAACAGCACCCTGAGGTTTTTTCAAATTAAAGATGAAATCTAAATACAACCTTAAATAAGCCAAGTGGAAATACTTTATTGTAGTTAATAACCAAGCAAAAATATGCTTATTTTATCTGTAGACTCATTCCAACACATTATACCTATTGTTGTTTCCATTCAAAAGGCATAACGCTGGCTTATGTAAGAATAATAGCATTCCTAACTATTAATAGCAAATAAGAGAGACATTTATGGACATTCATACATCATTTATAAATGACCCTTATGAATAAAGCGTTAGAGTGATTTCCATTAGCATACTTCCACAATTATGGCCTGCAAAAGGAGACATGTTTTTCTTTCTTGAATACACATAAACAAATCCATCATTTACTTCGCTGAAACCTTATCCACAATGCTTCCACGCATTTCCCTGCTACTAAATAAATTTAAGGTGAAATATGTAGACACTCACATGTTCCGCTGGGTATGTGGGGATCCTGCAGAGCCCTCCTGAAGGTACTTGAGCAGGCACATGACCGTGGCACCATGTGCTTCTGAGATGAAGTTTGGAATGAGTTTGAGGCTTCAGAACTGTCTTGACCAAGCAGATAGGAAATTCGTTTTCTGAAAGGAGTATTGACCTTGTTTTGTTTTGTTTCATTTTTTTCTTCCCTTTTTTTTTTTTGAGCACATCTTTATTCAGAATCTTAGGTACTAGCTTCTTCCTCGTAAGGATTGTCCAACGTTGTGGTAAATTTCTAGGTAATGTTTAGACAGACATCTCTTTGTTCTAAAGAATGGGGACTGACACTATCTGAACTTTTTCGTTGTGGCAGATGCTGAATGCTCATGGCATTGCTAATTCTCCACAACCATCCCGCACACAAACCTACCTACATCAACCCATTATACTTTTCTTTCCAGCTGAAGAAACCAGAGCTCAAAGAAGTTGAGTAAGTCATTCACGACCACATATACCATGGCAGAAAGGGTTTGAGCTGAACTTACACTGCTAGTCCAATTATATCCAAGATTAGTTAAGATATCTTGATCTCTCTCCATTGACCCTTTGAAACTGTGGTACTTCTTTGAACAGGGGACATTTTATGCAGGGCACTAATGAATTTTTTTTTTTCACCATGGCATGGTCACTGAGCTAGAGAGCTGGTACTGAAAACATTGGCAGAAAGGAAGCCCACCCTGGGGCTACACATTTATGAGATTCTGCAGCCCCCTGTCAGTCCTTCAGCTACCCAGTGAGGTCCTGTATGCTGGGGGGGGATGCTGTATCTGCGACAGCATCATTTTCACCAGCCACTGTCCTTACCTTGTTTCTCGATCTGCCGAGGATCTTGAAGAGAGGGCAGTGAGTCAACCATGAGGTCCTTCACTTTCTTATGAGCCTCATTAGTGGAAGCATTTAGAACCAAAGACTTGGTATTCAAAACAAACCAATACATTTAAATAAGGAAACAATTCAGGAGGAAGAAAGGGGGGATTGTGGGAGTGCATATAAATTTGAGCAACAGTCTTCAGAAGTTGAAGGCAATTATTTGTTTCGATTCCTGGTATTTGTACAGACAACACACATTTAGGCGGTTAAGAGACTACCAGATCTGAGGTTAGACTTCTTGACACACTGTCACTTACAATATTGTAACTTCAAGCAATTATTACCTCTATAGTCCTTAAACTCAACATCTGCAAAACGCAAATAAAAATGGTGCTTGTGTCAGAACAACTTTGTGTGATTTGATAGAAACAATTTCTGATTGAAAGAAAATCTCTTATAAATCGTAGCTAGTAGTAGTAGTATTTACTAATCTAGCTAAGATTATACAAATAACTGAGTAATTGTACCCGGGTCTTCTGTCTCAACTAACCTAATCCTTGTTTATTTCAAGAAGAGATCTGTATTTTGGTATTAACATTAGCACATCAGTGCAATTTATTCTACCTGTAGCATATCACATTGATATACTGCATAGTTCTTAAAGAATGTGTTATGCCAAAATCTTATTTTTCCCTAGAGAACATGAAGAAATCAGAGAAGCTTTACTGAAGGGAGTATTGGAATACATGAGCATGGATATCATGTACCAGAGGAAAACTCTGTCAGTGTTCGAAATTCAATTCTACCTTTCAGATAGTTAATCCTTTATTCTTGACATGTAAACTATAACAGTAAAATTAATTCCAAGGAAACAAAGTTTTTAATGGGAGCAATCTGTTCTGTGAAGTTTATTGATGAATAAGAGGAGATTGTGGACAAAGAATCACTATCTTTTTCCCTATAAAATATAAGGTAACATATGTCTTTAATGTCCTCCAGAACCTTTAAGGCTAATGAATTCTAAAGCAAAAACACCTCTTTTGTAGAGAAACGGGAATCGGTATGAAATTTTAAGGTTAACTGTGTTTATATGCATGAGCGATTATTGTATAAGGACATTAATAATAAATTACAAGGATTTATAAATAAGTTATCTATAGTAAACGAAAGCAGGACTTCTAAATTCCCCATTTTCTTTGCATACATCGAGTTATTATTTAACTATAAGCTACTTTACAATTAAGTACAGATGTTTTCTAAATTTTATGGCTCTCTGCTGAGGCTATCCAAAGGCCGATATCCACTATGGAAACTATGAATTCTAAGACCTTTCTTTACAATCAACAACTCGTTAGGGACCGTGGTTGTTTCTTAGACATTACGTTAGAAATATCTGTCTGTGACTGTCAGACATCATAATTATACTCTGTTCGTTTATTTTTTTTATCTTATTAATGTGACGGCCATTATTTTTACAGATCAGCACGAACCATGTGTGTATGACACCAGACCTTCAAATAGCTTTCCAAAACCATCAGACCTGAAAAAGATCATTTATTCTACATCATTGAAATTGAATTGCTGTGTTAACCCAACTCCCTTTTGCTCTCTCGGTTCCCATCTCAACAGTTCTGGGAGGATGACGATGCCCACTGCCTCTTTACGCACCCTGCTAACTCAGGATTTTGTAAAAATGTCTTAGGAAAGAGATGGACATCCTAAAATCTCTAACTGTGGAAGCCCAATGTCTGATTTTTGTCACTTCTCCTCTGATTTGTACTAATCGCGTTGTGCATTGGGCCCAATATTTATCGTTACACTTGGATTCCTTTATGAGACAGAGGGCTGCCAATTTTGTACTAAATTGAGTGTGTCAAAGTCTTGGATGAATGCCAGCACCAAGAGAGATGCAGAAAAATGCGCTCATCCTGCAGGTGAGAGGAGACTAGACCAACCCGTATTGTTTCTGTCAGCTCCAGGATAATTAATTTCAAACATATTATCTGAATTAAAATGTGACAATTATTTATTCCCCAAACTGGCTTTCTGGAAGCCGTCCAATTTCCGTCTCCTATTTTGTAAAAAGCGCAGCTAAAATACGAACGAACCATTAAGGACCGACGCCTCGGTAATGCCCAGATTCCTGTGAAGGATGATACCTTTAAGTCGTGATTTTAAAACTACATTAGTAAAGAGGGAGATGTATGGGGCACAGGCCGTAAGTCGGCCCTGCACAGCTGGGGCCCTGTATGATGGAGAGTAGAAAGAGTCAACTATTAGCTGGCCTTTCGGGCCCGCCGTATGGATCTCCGTTCCTCACACACATCCGTGCTGGCTCGTTTGCTGATAGCTGTGATTGACTGTTGGGTCGTATTATCCCCTGCTGCTCCCCCGCCCTCACTTCTGGGGATCTCAACAGCAGGAATTGTCAGTCAGGGCTCAATTGATTACTCTCCAAATTCGCTCCTGCTATTGACCATAATGGGGAAAAAATTCATGCCTCTGAATTATTCAGAATGAAAATATACACAGAAAGAAATCGATAAGGCACATCTGATATTAAAGACAAATTAAAACAGTCAGTGGAAGGGGGCTTGAGGCAGCTGCTATGTATAAAGAAGGGAGCATTTTGTAGATAAAGGAAAAGTAGTGTTTTTTTTTTCTTTAAAGAAAAAAGATGTTATAGCTGTCACAGCTCTTCAAAATTAATGGCTATATTAATAGAGGCATTAAGGCTTCCTTGGCCAGTTTGTTCTTTATAACTCTTGGCATTGTACTTGAGACTCCGGCTCAGTAATTTCTTTATCACAGTCCCACAGTCTTTTAAACTTAACTGCAACATGTCACGCTGGAGGACTAAAACCCTAGGAATATCCTCAGGTCTAACCCAAAATGCCAACAAGTAGAACCTGCCATTAGGCCTGATAGAATTTGACAGGAATCAGAAATTCAGCACCTAAGAAGGAATTGGCCTGCCTGTGACCATATCTGTGAGATTCACTTGCTCTGCATTATGGGCAGAGAGAGCTTCTGGGCTCCTTCGCACTGTTGGGTGCCAGGGTGGGAGACTCATGGGAAATTTCTGGATAGAAACATGCTGTCGTGGCAGTGAAGAGGTCAGTTTCCAACATCTAGAGATCTGACCTCTTTCGGGAGTGCCACTGAACTCTACCTACCTCCCTTTACCTTCATTAATTGATATCTCTATTCCAAGTTATGAAAAATAATTATTTAGCTTCTCTACCTCTTACTGTTCATTTTAGTCTTAGTTATTCGTCCGTTTTCTTCTGCAGGAGACAAATTTGGTTGGTAGGCCAAAGAGCTCACAAGGACCAACACCCCTCCCCCCTTCGAGGGTCAGGAATCAGCTTGAAGCACAAGGATCTTCATTTACTAGGTAGGTGGTAACAGTCTCCTTTGCTCTTGGTTGAAATGTCACTTAAGAGCCTCCCCCTGGACTGCTCAGTAGAGGGACAGTTCTCTTGGGACTCTTCTGTTTTCCAGCCCAACTTCTGAAGTGAGCCCTGGGAGGTGGGGAAGCGTTTCCTTCCTCTGAAATTAGCAGGACAGTTAAACATCACAGGACACCACTTGCTCTGTCAAACCCAGCTCCCTTCCTTTGCTATAGACTCTTCTTGTATTTTTTCTTTCTGATAAAAGACACTGTGGGCGCGACACACACACACACACACACACACACACACACACACACACACACACACACACACACATCAATGCATAGAGTTAGATGCTTAACTGAGCTAAAATCTCGTCCCTAACAGGAGAGCATTCCAGATAATCTGACTTTTGTTTCATAGACGTTGAAAAGATTAAGCAGTGCACGTGAAGATTTTTGTCATCTTATGTCAGATGGTTTCTTTGTTTTTGATTCCAGGGCTCTCCTCGGCACCCTATCTCAACTCAAGTTAATGTTACTAATAGAGATCGAAGGCAAAAAGAGGACATCAGCCAGTTCTTTCTGTCCCAGCTTCCGGTCTTGCTTTTTGTATTTTGCCCGCCTACTGTTTACCTTTGAGCATCTCACATACTCTCGCTGATTCTCTCCCGCGCTCTGGAAGACACAATTTCAGTCTATCCTCTCTCATTAAAATCCCAACACCCGTGACATTCAGGCACACTTGCTCTGGTTTGTGAAACTGCTTCTGGTTTGGTGGGAAATAAAGAGCGATCGAGGGCACAGATGTGCCTGCCCTTCCTGTTTGCAGCCATGCATCCACAGGGGGCATCGGTTGTAGTTCTCTCCCCAGTGAGGACCCTGCTCCAGCTGTCTGCTCCCTGACCTTTATCTTTCTCCTGGCTGAGTCCCACTGGTCAACAGAAGGGGTGTTGTTTCTCCAAGCTTTAAATAAACGAGAGAACCAGAACAAACAAATGGAAACTTTCCTGACTCGGTTTCCTAGTGCTATCGTAGCTCATGTCTTCTCTACCTTTCCAAGAAAACTCCACTCTGCCTACACTATCGTCTTCAGTTACCCTCTGCTCACGCAGGCTTTCTAATGTTTTAGTCCAGTCAGACTTTCAGAAAACTTGTAATTAGTTTCTTCTAGTGTTAATATTTCCTGTAGCTATAGCACAGCAATTAAGAAAGAAGATCTCTTGTTTATTCTTGAACTCGGTGACACGCTTGCCTGCAAACAGGCTTATAACGGTCTCCTCATCAGCAGACCAATAGTTCACACGTGAGACCCCATCTTACTTGGCCTGCCAATTGCATGTCGTCTGGTTGAAGATTCTCTCCCCGAAAACGCGCGGCTTTCCAGGTTCCCCTACTCTTCCTCCTGTTTTCTTCTCAATCCGTGCCAGTTCTCAGTGCTATTCATAAATCCCTTGACCTTTTCAAAGGGGAACCCCGGAGGGAAGTTCTTGGAAACCTTATCTCTTTTCCTACTCTTCTCTCTTCCTTGGTCTCTACAACTCGCATTGTTTTCGGCACGACTTATACCTAATCACTTGCACAGTTTTGAACTTCGGTTGTCATTTCTCCCCAAATGGTTACACCAAGTGGTTGGCTCAAAAGTCAAGCTATGCATTATTAACGTTCATTTGAATATTTTAAATAGATATATTAAGCATGAAACTTCTAAATTATTTCTCCATCTGGATGCCTTATGTAGAGCAAAAAGAACTTCAGCTTTCTAATTGGGAAGAGAAAAACATTGGGAAAAGATGCTCCTATTTTTCTCATGTCTCACACTGAATACCTCAGAAGATTCTAGTAACAATGTCATTAAAACATGTTTAGAGGCCAGTCATTTTCCAGTACCTTTTCTGCTAGGACTCTGGCCCCAAGTCACTGTAGTTGCTTCCTTACAGTACAGAAATTTCTGGCTTCCATTTTCTGCTTCTATGCCACATCTATTTTCTACCTATAGCTAAAGTATGAAGAGATTAAGTTACTGCTCCGTTAACAATGGCTTTGGTCTGCCCAGAATAAAACCCAGCACACAAGACTCCAGTGGTCTGCTTTCTCAACAAGTTATCAATTATCTTTTGCTACTCTTCCCATGAGCCATCCGATTTCACCTGCGTTCTCCTCCCTGGTGTTCTTGGAATGTTGCAGCCTGCTTTCTCCTCGGGACTTTATACAGTGCTGATCTCTCTCCTGTAGAGACCCCCTTCTTTAACTGTTCTCAGGATTACCTGTCTGACGTCCCTCAGATCTTAACTCAGATGTCAATTCTCAGCAAAGCCCATTTTGATCATACTTAAAATTACCCCCCTTTCTTCCCAATAAAGTCTATCTTAACACCATTTAATTATTTACTTACTTAACTTTTTGTTTTGCTTTTAAGACAGGCTAACCTCAGGTAGCACAGGCTTACCTCAAACTTGCCTTGAACTCCTGGATTCCTCAAATCTCATTTCCTCTCCCAACTAGAATTATAATTGTGTGCCACTCTGCTTGGCTTTAAACTTATTCTTTAAATTTATTTTTAGCTATCACGTGACATTTATCTTATTTTTAAATTATTTGTCTCTACTAGGATGCAAGTTCCAAAATTTCAGCAATTCCATATTTTGTTTCTTTTAAATGTTACAACATAAGTGCCTTCTCTATTGCTGATAGTGTAACAAACATTAAAAAGACCATTTGTGGGATAAATTCATCCCATATGCCTCTGATACAAGACAGCAAAGTGCTATGGAATTGGAACAAAACTTTCAGAGGTTAAGTCACCGTGCAAGGCAAATGAGAAGTGGAGAGAAAGAGAGAGATAGAGATAGAGATAGAGATAGAGATAGAGATAGAGATAGAGATAGAGAGAGAGAGAGAGAGAGAGAG
Organism: Rattus norvegicus; assembly: GCF_021556685.1. NCBI lineage: Eukaryota > Metazoa > Chordata > Mammalia > Rodentia > Muridae > Rattus > Rattus norvegicus. Next base: position 86,912,045 of record NC_141548.1, on the reverse strand, counting down.
AGAGAGAGAGAGAGAGAGAGAGAGATTCCTTTGGTCTCCAGTTCTCTGGTCTCTGTTCTCCTAATGCTTGCACATTTCACTGAGTGTGACACTTAATTGAGAAGAGGCCACCCTGCTGAAGCTCACCCTCACTGAAGAAGGTCAGGCAAGGCTTATAAGGACTGACCCAGGGCAGAGGAGTGTAGCAAAGTTTTTTTGGTGATCAGCAGATTAAATTCTTTAGATCGAAACTACTTCTCAAAAGAAAAAAAAAAAAAGAACTGTAAGGCAACTTTCACTGCAGGGTGACGAGAAGGAACAATGACTTGTCACAGTAGCTGTTTGCTCTTATAAGATAACTCAGTGTTCTTAGAAATCCAAGGGCAGCTTTGCGTTTTGAACAGAAAGTCAGTGGGAATCGAAGAATTGCCCATGTTGAACTATTAAGTAACTATTTTAAGATTGAGCATTTTGGGCGAGTAACAAACTGAACTGCAGGTTGCACAAATGTTCTCCTCATCCGCTTGTTGGAAGAAGTCGTGTTTCACGCATGCCAACACGTCCATCGAGAACCTAAGAACAAGTGTGTGAAATAGACATCTGCCAGTGGGATCTTGGGCAGCTCTGCAGTAGAACTGTTCAGAATGTATGTATGTGGTTAGTGCCAGCATGGAAAACACACACTGATACAAACTGGAAGATATGGGGAGCAGTGAGCTTATTCTAAGCCTGTAGCCTGGGTGACGAGAGAAACCAGGCAGGCATGTGAAAAATGATTCTAGTATTTTTAAAAATAAACTTTTATTTTAGGACACTTTTTGGTCTATAGAAAAATGGCAAAGATACTTAAATTTTTTGATACCTCAATGGTCTCCCTCGTTAGCATCTTATGTTAGCATTGCCCAGTTGTCACAGTTAATGAAACGTCAGTATGTTATTATTGCTAATTAAAGTCCCTGCCTTATTGTTGTTTCCCTTGTTTACTTAATGCCACTTTTCTCCTTCTGTCCAGAATGCTGCTGTGCATTTAGTTACCATACCTCTTTGGGTTCCACTCCAGTGTGACAGCATCTCGGAATTTTCTTGGTTCTTATGACCTTGATGATTTTGAAGAATACTGTCCATGTTTTGTTTTTTTAATTTTAATTTTTTTAATTTCTATTTTTGAATGTTTCTTATTTGGGGTTTTCATGGTTAAATTTAGTAGTATGTCACCGGAGAGGTGACTACAGAGGTACGGTTCTCTCTTCATATGTGAAATGTCCACATCAGTCTGGCTTCTTCCTGTTCATGTGAACTGACATCTGATTGAGGGAACATTTATTGGATCTCATTACCATTGCTGTAACTGTGGTTTCTTCACTCCTTCTTGTTGGAAGTAAGCATGTGTAACTCCATTGTAAGGAACGGGAGTTATACTCATCTCTTTGAGAGCGGAAAAGCCATATACATTATTTGGGATTCTTCACTGAACATTTGTCTTTTATTGCCTATCTGTCTACCTGTCTATCTATCTGTCTAACTGTCTGTCCGTCTATCTATCTATCTATCTATCTATCTATCTATCTATCTATCTATCTATCATCTAATTGATCTGTTGTCTATCATCTATAATCTATATCTGTCGATCATCTATTTGTGTTTCATTTATTCATCAATCAAATATCTATCAATCACTAATTGGCCCTATCTATATATTGATCAATCAACAATCTATCATATCTATTGATATTTATCTTCATAATTTTCTATCATCTAAGTATCTATGTATCCATCATCTGTCTGCCTACCTAGTTGTCATTCTATCTAATGTCTATGTTTCATTTATTGATTGTCTATCTATCCATTTACTATATATTCACAGAAAACTATTGAATACACATTTGGGATATGATCCCACAATATTTTTTTCTGATTAGTTCCTATGTGTTTTTTGATATATCCCACCATTGTGTTTTTTCCAAACACATTATACATGTATACACACATATGCACACACACACATACATATACATATACATGTATGCAAAGAAATTATTTTATGTGGTATTTAGCATAGAGCTGTGCATCTGTATTTAGTAAAACACATACTGGCGACCAATTGTATCACTACCAGGGTCCTCTTCTTGTTTATGTGTAAGCATTCATTCCAATAGCAAGCATTTGAAATGTTATCATTTACCTAGCTGTCTAATTCCAGTCTATATACATAGTAATTTTAGAATTATCAACCTAAGTCCATGTGTGAAACAACTCTATCAGCTAGCAATGTGTATTAACATTTATTTATGGCTTTTTAGTTATTACTTTATTATTGAGGAGTGGTATTCTATTACCCGATCATATATGTTTGATACATGCTTACCTATTGAAATACCTCTTAGGGCTGGGAGTATAACTTAGTGGTAGAACCCTTTTCTAACAATACGAGGTCTTGCTTGAGCCTAACAATTACCACCAACAAAAATATCTGAAATAAAGCCAAATCACATGCCTTGGTTGCTCTAATTTTAAGTCATTCTGAGTAAGTGGAAATACATATTTAAGTGCAGGGTTTATGTGGACTTAAGTTTTCAGGTTACTTGAGTAAACAGCAAGGAATATGTATAACATTTAGATTACGTTTAGTTTTATAAAAACACTGGCTGGCTATGTTTCAGAGTGCTTGAATCACTTTTTACCCCCACCAGCAGTACATGAGACTTCCTGTTGTAACACACCCAACCTTGCAACTGGTATTTCCTGTTTTCATTTTACCTATTCCAAAAGGCAGAGAGTGGTGTCACACTATTTTAATTTAATGTTTATATACCAATGAACATAGATTATCTTCTTATACACTTATTCAGAAAGAGCCTTTTATTCCCCGTAGACGTGTTTTTTCTGTGTAGCTCTGGTTGTCTTGCAACTCACTCTATAGTCCAGACTGACCCTGAACTCAGAGACCCACCTGCCTCTGCCTCCCAAGGAGTAAAAGGTGTGGGTTAACACCCAGAGATTTATTTCTATTTTTGACATAGGGTCTTATGCATCCCAACTGGCCTTGGACATCTTACATAACTGAAAATGAGTTTGAATTTGATCATTCGGTTTCTACCTCTCCAGTGCTATGATTGCAGTCCTGTGACAGCAGGCCCGTTCAGCTCAGGGAAGGAATGTAAAGCCTTGTGCCTGCTAGACAGACACTCTGTCCTCTGAGTTAACCCTCAGCTCTCAGAGGGCCTGGTTCACAGGATATCAATAGCCTTACCTGATGTGAATTCCTGTTCCCGTGCTGTGAGTTCACTATTGAATCTGAGTTTCTAGAAACTGAGAGATGAGATTTGTTTTCCAAATTATTTTCCCCCTTTTAATTCAAGATGGCTGAAAAGAGTTCTAATCTTATTATAAAACGGGCAAGGATGACAGTGTCCTAACTGGCAATGACTTTCTTCTATATCACTTTTGGTAATGAAGTTGATTCGTGACCCAGATAGCATTAATTAAAATATTTTTGGTTGAGGCCATCAATTTTCAGTGAGTTCCTCCTAACAATTTGTACATCTCCACCTCACCTCAGCCTGTCCCCGTCACTCAGATTAAAGAGCACTGGACAATTTCAAGGGCCACCCCCTAGACTCACAATGCTTCTGGCTTTAATATTCTGAGCTAGATCCACAGAACTCTCTCAGAGATACTCAGCATTCAATCCTGAAGGCTGCACTTCATCACCAGGTAATTAGTATTTTCATTAACTTGCTTATTGTCAAGGAAAATGAGCCTTGATCATCTAATTTTTCCTCAATGAGTTGAATATTGTAATATATCCATAATTAATGTGCTTTATGCCACAAACGTGTAATGGAGTGGAAATCTGAGGCTGTTCCCAGCAGTCACTGTCAGTAAATGTTTGATGAATAAACAGAGGCTTTCTAATGGGAAATGGTGGTGACTTTTATAAGCAGACACAATAAAGACTTTATTAACATACTTAAGAAGCATTCTGGGAAATAGAGTGGAATGCATTATTACTGCGGGCTCCTTTTGTGAAAAGTAAACTTTACTGTCCCCATAACAAATGTTCACTTGTTTGTTGCAAGTTGTGGCACTAGTATTTTATGGTGTATTCTAGAGTTTAATTGAATGAAGCTTAAATTAGATTCACATTCCTTAAGGATTTGAGATTGTGGAAGAGAAAAACAAACTACCAACTCGAGTCTTTTAGTGACTTATTTGCATACCTGGCTTATGTGGCAAAGAAGAGGTTCTGATTTCAGGGAAAATTTAAGAGTTCAGTGACGAATTTCAAAACATTAAGCTAGCAAATAAATAGAAGAAACAATGAACATGAACTGAGTTTTTCACGGAGCTCAAATTTTAAGTTGTTTCTTAAAAGGAAAAGGAAAAAAAAGAGAGTGTATGTGTGTTCCTCCTAATGTTTGTGTTTTACTGTGTTCATATATTTTCTTTTGCTTACAGAAGCATAGAGTGGTATGACACGGGGGTTATTCTTTCCTTATTACCTGTTTAGATAGAATCAGACAATCAAAAGAACGGCCTACTGCTCTGTCTTCATGCTAACAATGGAGGGAGTATCAGCAACAGAACGGTTGTAAATTATTTTTCCCTTGGTTTCATAGTGGTTGCATGGTACCTTAGGCTTGGGTGACCCCGCTTGTCTTATTGAACACATTTCAGTAGGCATGGGCTTGCCTGTGTTTGACCTCCTCTCCCCTATCATCTTCTACCAGGGCAGAGAAAGCTGAACCTTACATGGCCATACAAAAGCTACCCCCAGCTTCATACAGCCGTACTGCTAAGCCTTCTGCAAAGACAAAGGAAAGATAAATCTGGGAAAGGAGAACTATAGAGGGACATTCTAATAATGGATGTCAGGGAACTGATCCACCCTAGCCCTTAGTTTTCTGAAGACAAAATCTTCCTGTAGGGAGAAGGTGATACGTGTCATTTGCAGCTCAAGTGCCCTGATGGCTTCCCATTCCTCATGGTTTTAAGGTGATACTTTCCATGAGATTTATTCAGGAATCTGCCTGTGCATAGCACGTCCTAACACCCACTCTGCCCATCTTCTGCATGTAACTTAGCTAGCTACCTGAAATGCATGCTTCTCCTTAGCACAGACCTTTGCCCTGCTGAGTGCTACAGCCCTCCACAGTTTGGTTACTTTCCTGGAGAAGCCCTGTCTGGGACATTTCATTTTATTTTCTGTGCTATTAGAACTCCAAACTGATTTCTTCTTATGTCATCCAGTCTTATCTGTGTACTCGTTTAAATGTCATCTGTCTGTTGCTAGTAACCAGGGAGTTCATTTGTCCAGATTTATGTGTTTCTGTAAAAACACTGGGAGTGGAAAGATACCTGGTTTGAATACTGTCTTCTTAGTGGTTGCACAGTGCCTGGAACACGTGAATTTGCATATTTGCATGCATATTTGAGAGTGATCGTGTCATTGCCCACAGACTATAGAAGTATGTTTATATTTCAATGTCAATTCAAAATGCCCTTGTCTGAGTTCCAGCAGCAGCCGGGAGTTTTCATTCCTGATCTGTAGCAGCAAGCAGAGAACATGACACTGGTTCTGGAATGGACTTCTGAAACCTCAATGCCTCTTCCACTGCCGCAAGTCCTACAATATGGCCACACCTCCCAATACTTCCGAAACAGTTTCACTAATTGGAAACCAAGCATTCAAACCTGTGGCCTTATGTGGGCCATTCTCTTTCGAATCACCACAGACAGATCCTCTGACAGATGTCTAAATATTTATAGTCCTCAGTTTCCAGCTGCTTGTGAAAGGATAATATTGTGTGAACAAAGGTAATTCAGAGTAAGGATTAGCTGTCCTTTATTTATTTGTTATATATTTAGAAATGTGTGTGAGCATGTGCGTGTGTTTATCTGTTGGGGTTGTGGTATATGTGGTGTGTGTGTGTGTGTGTGTGTGTGTGTGTGTGTGTGTGTGTGTGCGTGCGCGTGTGCCATATGAATACAGTGCCTGCAGAGGTCAGAAAAGGGCAATGGATTCCCCTGTAGCTAGAATTAGAGTTGATTATGAGTTGTTAGACATTGATGTTGGGAACTGAACTCCAGTCTGCTGAAAGAGCTCCAACCACTCTTAAATGTTATGCCCTGCCTACCTCCCCACCAAACCCCCAAATTTATTAACGATTGAGATTTATTTAAAAATTATTTTTTTATTTTATGCGTATGACTGTTTTGCCTACATACATATGTATATCCTATGAGAAGCCAGAAGACGACATCAGATCTGGAGCAGGAATTATTTAGCTGTCTCATGGTGCTGGGGGTCAGAGCTTGGTACCCTGGGAGCGAAGTCAGTGTTCTTAATCAATGAGCCAACCTCCCATCCCAGCTGAGTTCTTCAGAGCAAGATAGCCAAATCAATTATGATATCTATTTATCTGTCTGTCTGTCCATCCATCTGTCCATCCATCCGTCCGTCTGTCTGTCTATATTCTTTTACACCAGCATGCACAGCAACCAAAGCAACAGCATTAACAATTTCAAATGTATGGTGCTATCTAAATTAATTTCATTTGCCTTTAGTGCTCCTCAAAACAGCATAACAACATTTAAGAAATTATTGTGCCTCCCTTTGTATGTGCATGCATGTTCATTTGCATGCTGTTTCACATGCTTGGAAGTTAGTGGACATCTCTGTGTCCAGGTGTTTACTCTTTTCTCTACATGGCCCATATTAATTGTTACAATTATGTAAATATTTATTTTAACCCATATTCTTAAATCGTTATTTTATTTATTTGAGGACTTCATGCATTTATACAATGTATTTTGGTCATAACCGTTTCCCTACCCTCTCTAATTTCTCTCAGGCTCCCCCATATCTCCTCCCAGCTTCACTGTAAATGTATCTCTCATTCTCCTGCACATAACTCTCATCTTAGAGGCTTATTGCCTCTGTCTGCGAACCCAGGCCTAGTCCTGGAAACTTCTAGCCTTCACATAATCTAATCTAGGCATGGGATATTTCAGCCTCTGAGACTCGCTGCTGGATAAGCTCACCCCTTCCTAGTTCTTTTTGAGCACTGACTGATTCAGGAAGCTTAGCTGTTCTGCTTCAAACTCTTCTCTAAACTGACTAATTTGATCTGGCGTTTCTCTTGGCCTCTAACTGAATTGTTCTTCTTGATCTTAAGGAATCTCTTTTTCTCTCTATTCTTGTAAGAGCTGGGCATATCCTATTCTTTCAAATCGTTCTCTGATTCATTCATTTTTGTCTGCCACTTAATTAGACATCACTTTCAAACACGCGTACTTCCTTCTGCAAACGAACTTAAGCTTCACTGTTTGGGATTAAACGTGTGCTAATGGCTGAGCTACACTGCAACTAGAAACAGTTTCTCTCCCCAGTGAATGACACAGTCTCTGGGTTCACAGAGTGATCAATATCCAGCAACACCCCATGGCATCTTCTTTTATTTCTTTAAAACACACTGAGTCCAATTAAATTAGAGCCGCGCATAACTGCAGTGCGTGAAGGGCCATCCATTGGAACACGGGCAACTTACCAGAGGCCATAATAACCCTGAAGAGAACTGACTCTTCCACCCTCAACCCTCTTAAACCGGCAGTAGTTCTCAGTTGCGGTATTTCCATTCTTATTCTTAGTACTCTATACTCTATTCACCAAGAGATGTTGAAGACACCAACTATCATGCTCTATGAGGAGATTATGGTGATAGAAGGCTCTTAAATGCACCTGGGTTAGAGGGTGGGTAATACAGTGAGAAAAGATGTCAACACGTGGTGTGGACCAGGATTGCGATACCTGTTAGTGCCAACTTTGTCTTCATCTCAGCCCTTGGTTGATTTAAGTGGTTTAATATTTATTTCCTGGGGAGTAGGTACTCTGTGTGTGTGTGTGTGTGTGTGTGTGTGTGTGTGTGTGTGTGTGTGTGTGTAGGGTTGAGAGATACCCATGATGCTCTGAGTGATGTCTGACAGTCACTTCAGAAAAACACCTAAAATCTGACCAGGGCTGTTTCAGCTGTAGCTCTTCCTTAGTGGCTAACTATTCCAATCCAAGATACTGTTCCCTTGACTGCAAGGTGAGCTAAATGGCTTAAGACTCTTGTACACACAAACATTCTGAGAAAGATTTTGGTGAAGTCAGGGAGATGCTACAAGAACAATAATGCAGGGCTGGAGAGGTAGCTCAATTGCACTGGCTGTTCTTCCTAAGAATCTGAGTTCAAATCCCAGCTCACCACCAACCTAAGTCCAGTTCCAGGGGATCTGATGTCATAGTCTGGCCTCTGAGATCACCAAGCATATACAGGGTACATAGACACACATGCAGGCAAAACGCCAATATACACAGGCAAAAAATTTAAACCAATAAAAATGGAATTTGATATTTATATACTTATTTTTATAATTTTTAAAAAGATTTATTTTATTTATATGAGTGCACTGTAGCTGTCAGACACACCAGAAGAGGGCATCAGATCCCATTACAGATGGTTGTGAGTCACCATGTGCTTGCTGGGAATTGAACGCAGGGCCTCCGGAAGAACAGTCGGTGCTCTTAACCAGTGAGCCACCTCACCAGCTCCTATTTTTATAATTTAATTCTTTATTGACTATTTGTGGCTTTCACATCATGCACCCCAATCCCACTCATCTCCATGTCCCCATATACTTATTAATAATAGTATTTCTGAGTAAGTTAGAGGAAAGATAAAAGTTAAAATAAGCTTCCGTAGATCAAACACTGTCCCAGTCAATGAGAGTTAAGTTTTTCCTGGTCTATATTTCCCCTGAAATGCTGTCCATGCATTAACAGCAGCACTGGAGATAATGTGAGTCTAAACACTGTAATCTCTTCCTAATAAATGATACCATGTTCCTCTTCCTTGCCTTCTGGTTTTTCTATTTTACATGCAGCTAAGAACTGTGATCATTTTAACAACTTCATTTGAAACAAGCGTTTTAATAATTAAAAGTTATGAATATTGACCAGGAGAAAAAATAGAATTAAAATATAAAAATGGAATTCAAATAAAATCTTGAACACAATTATTGCTGGAAAATCAAGCTACTGAACGTTCAAACCTGCAATTAAGTATTTTTCTTTAAAAAAAAAAGAGAGAAATATTTTATAAATTTGCTTGCTGCCTGGAAATGCAACTTTTGCCTTCCAAGGTGAGAATGAGATGAGAAAACGCATCATTTTAAAATCATCAAGTGCAAAGGAGTCACCAATTGTCCTTTCTCTCCTGGGGTTCTACACAATACAGTCCTGTGTTAATAAAACATTGGAACCAAACAGGCAGATGTCGTAAAGCATGCAGCAAAGACCGTGGGCATAGTCAGAGCAGGTCGGGCTGTCTATGCAAACGGAACCTGAGAGGACAGAAGACCACACACACTGTTCCTTTCTAATTGTTGATAAATGACCAGCCTAGATTTTTATTGATGGCCTCTCTCTGCTCTACCTTTTAAAACTTAAAGAAGGCCAGCAACGCCGAAAGACTTCTTCAAGAGTAGCAGCACCAGAGAGAACCACATTAAAGAACACAACTGGCAAAGTCTTTTTTTTTTTTTTTTAAATCCGGAATTAAAGTTCACGATTCTATTTTCCTGGATGAAGATGGAGATCAAAGCAGCAGAGGGAACCGTGTGAAGAAGTCTGCATCCTGAGGCGCACTGACACTTCCTTAATGGACTGCAGAACACATAAAAATAATTAATCTTGTGGAGGAGGCACTGCCAAGGTTAAGACTGAGGTCTCTGGTTTTTAATGGAAATGTTCTGAGTCTGAGCTAAAAGAACATCTTCCCTCGCTGGAGCATTAGGGCATCTGTCATACTTAGCTCAGAATAGTTCAGGAGTTCAGTAAAATATCAGATAGAGTTCAGCACTTTTATTTCTCAGGGTATTAAAACTATATATAATAAGGGGGAAAAGGGGGTTGTGATGAACCATTCGACATCATGGGTGGAACATCAAAGAGGTTAAACTTAGAGTTTCTGAAACAGCAGGAAAAAGAATTCACCGATCGTAGCTATTCCTTTTGTGTTTTTTTTTTTAAAGTTGTTTTATTGGTGCTTCTGAAGGAGACTGTCGGCGAATCCATAAGGAAAGACACAGGCTCAGTCCAAAGGAGGGAGAACTGAATGCATGTCACTGCTTAATTTAACAGAGCAGTGTTAATGTACACATTTATTTCCGCTCCTGGAGAGAGTGCCAACAGGTAGAAGCAGGGTCTCCGAGGGACCAGCTCACTCTTAATTGGATGATTCTTCTCTCCGTGACTATTTATGGAAAAACACATCCTCTTAATCTCTGGGTGCTCCTGGGGAATATGCTTCTCCAGTGACCAGGCACAAGAACATTGGAATGGATCCCGAAAAAAGCATGCTATGCTATCGGGGCAAAATGCACACTTACTAGGACTGGTTTTCCTTGATCCACTAAAGCCAATGAACACTCTGTCACCATCCAATAACAGATCAAATTCTCTCCATCTATTGATGTTTTGATGCCTGCAAGAAGCTAATACGGGCACACTGGGAGGCCCGTGTTCGATAAACAGGATGCCGAGCAGATGAAACTGAAGGTGGGACGGAGGTGTTAGTCAGTGAAGGGCTGAGGGGATTGAGGGTCCTCAGCCATAAAGTGGAGCGTGGACAAATTCTTAACACGGAGGTAATAATGTATCATAGTTCCTGTGCTATTAGATGTTTTGCTAAGACTGAACCCCCAGTGAACTAGACTGTTGGGGGCAGGGCGGCAATGGGGGGAGGGTTGGGAGGGGAACACCCATAAGGAAGGGGAGGGGGAGGGGGATGTTTGCCCGGAAACCGGGAAAGGGAATAACACTCGAAATGTATATAAGAAATACTCAAGTTAATAAAAAAAAAATGTAAGCTGATTTCATGCGCCTAAATTGTCAACCTCAGAAGTCCATCATGCTTGGAGGAAAACAGTTAAAGCTTTCGGGACTAACCTTCGTGACGCAGGGATGCATTTCTAGCTGAGGCTATGTGGCACGATTGTTTATGTATCCCCGACTTCAGGGGTGCAGAGATGGTAAGGTGTGTCGGAGGGACTCTGTGGTCACCTCCAAGTGGTCACTTCAGTTCCTAAGCAGCTCCTTTGACAGAATGGTCTGCGTCCCTTCCTCCAAGTGGTCACTTCAGTTCCTAAGCAGCTCCTTTGACAGAATGGTCTGCGTCCCTTCGGCAGGGATGGGCTTCCTTTCTTTATGGATCTCTGCCTCTCGCCTCTCTGTGGTTTGGTTGAAATTATTGACGGTTATTGTGGGAAGGGAGAGTGTTTCTTTTTAGAATCAAAGGGCACCCAGAGAATAGCACACGGTTCACATAGACTTTGATTTGAAGAACTAGCAAGTCCCAAAGTGCAGCTATGAGGAAAGAGAAGGAGTGATCAATCCTCCCACCCAATAATCAGCTGCATTTCCGTGGTTCCGTGTCTCCCTGTATGGCCAGATCCTTTGCTTGGTGGATATTACAAATTAATGTCTTGCTAGGCTTATAGAGACCTGGTTCAATGATCCAGGAAGAAACACAAGAGGATTAGCCTGGACTTAAAAAGCCCGGATCTTTGAAATACTTTGAGTTTTCCAAAGTGTCAATTAGCTCAGATAAAAATTGCAAATCAAAGAAAAACTTCCTTAATATTTTATAATATAAATTCATAACTCAGTTTCCCGGCCCATCTTTTAGGTGCTCCCACCTCTGCTACCCCTACAAGCATGGTGAGTTTTAGTTTTCATTTACATGCCATTTTCAGAAATGGTTTTTTTAAAAAGGCCCTCTGAATCAGCCTGCTGGACACTGCACCAGGCCCTCAGTATTCTAGCTTGGTATTTTTATGGGACTCCTGACTGTTAAACTGAGTGGATCTCTGATTCTTGTGCCTGTTGTTGGGACTCTTTGCCTCCCGTTGAGTTGCTGTGTCCAACTTTGATATGACTGTTTTCGATTTATCACGTATCTTATTTTGCCATATTTGGTTATTACCTCCTAGATGCCTGTTCTTCTCTCCTGAGAGACAGAAAGGGCACAGTGGATCTTGGGAGATGGACAGGAGGGAAGTGGGAGACTAGAGGGAGGGGAAACTATAATAAGCAGGATATATTGTATGAGAAAATAATGTATTTTCAGTGAAAGGGGCAAATGAAAAACTATTATTTAAATATACACGCATGTAGGACATTTCAACAGAGAGGCTCAGTATGCTAGTGTACAACTTTTTATATTTTATTTAAATCTTCCTGGGAGAAACACTACATTCAAGCAGCTCCCGAATGGCAGTCTCTTTCGCATAACTAGCAGGAATTTATTTCTTTGATTCCCCTTTCTACACGTAAGACGAAGGGATCATGACACATCGTTACATACAGACAATGAGAGGGTAACCTTGAGATAACCGGCTTGCTGGTAGGACCTCCGAGTGTTTTGTGACGATTTTTATGTTGCAGCTCTGCTAAATTCTATTCTTTATTTTAGACTTTGGAAACAATCCTCAGTCCTCCCGCTCACCGGGGAGTAAATCGAACTGGTCACAGACATAGTCCCTTGCCCATGACTATCGCTAAGATCTTCCTTAGACTCCTACCGTCTCCTCTCACAAATTTATGCTCGGCCGTCTACCAGCCACTCAGATAAATAACCTGCCACACATGCTCTTGCCTGGTAATTGAACAGTTTGTATTTTTCATGTTTCCCTCTCAAATTCTTGATTCTTAAAGTTTTTGTCTCTCCGATGCATTTTTTTTTTGATGGAGAGTTTGTTTTCTTTCACAGTTTCATGGAATCTGTAATGAATATTTAATTTTCCCCCTCTTTCATCTGAATTCTATTAATTAAGCTTGTATATATCTCCTTTTTCCCTTGTGTTCCTGAAGTCCTCTTTCAACTTGTGGCTACATTCTATTAAAACACACACACACACACACACACACACACACACACACACTCTTCCATTTCCCCTTCCTCACTGTTCTCTCTTCTGACTGCTTTTTCTGTGTTTCCAAAATAAAGCGCTGGAAACATTGGCCTCTCTGCTGCACGCTGCCAGGATATACCAGGGCACAGCATCACGACAAAGTAGATGGCCAGAGACTTGTTTTAGCACAGCACTATCTGTTGTAATCCCTTTACATTCTGTGAGCGTACCAGGTACATTTTCTGCCTTCTTCGGGCACATAATGACTTCCCCTCCTGTGGCAGGGCTTCCTGTAGGATGACCAGACAGCCTCAGCATCCAGAAGGAAGAATGCCTTCCAGCAGCCTCCTTCCATGAGGCTATTATCCTGGAGAAAGGCCTAAACAATCTGAGCATTATCTTTAAAATGGCAGGTTCAAATTCTGACTCTGCCATTTGTCCTCGCGTCATGCGGAGTGGCTGTATGTCGGTGTATTTGGGAGCAGCTGTGTTGCACCCACGAATACCGCTCCCGCTCTTTCAAAGGACCTTGGTATCCAGGAGAAAATATAAATTATGCTTTTATCATGGGGATAGTAGCTGGCTTGATATTTTGTTTCCTTTTTCAAAATAGTATTCACCTGTCTCAGAGTTTGATTATTTCTTTTATTATGATGCCAGTAATTAGTGGAAATTTTTATGATGCCAGTAATGGAAACCAAGGCCTCGGTTATTCTAAGCACAGTCTTTACCCTTAGCTCTCTTCCTGTCCCATATGACCTCTGTTTCAAGAGAAAAAGACCTTTACATCATGGGACAATGCCTCTAACTTTTCCCTGATTTTTCTTCAGTTCAAAATGGTGTCTTCAAAAAAAAATTCCTAAAGAAATTTAGAATGTCTTAGAAACTTCTAGAAGTAGCAGCAAGAAGAATCAGGAAACTTGCCGACATCACAAACTGTTGACCTGCTTTGTTTTTGGGGTTCACTTGCATTTTCATGCTGTAATAAAAATGTTGTGTGAAATCGTAGAAGACATGATGGGGTTTGAACTTAGCCTGTGTGTGGTCTTTCTTCCACCTTGTGCAGCTTCTGACATGTTGTCATGGAGACACAGCCATGGACTCTTAGCACTGTGCCTCTAAGTGTTGCTGTAGTCTGGTGTTGCTCAAAGGATCTGGAATCCAGAGCCAGGCAGCAGCTCACTCAAGCACGGAGAACATCCTGAGTCAGGGATTCTTCTGCTCAAAGCCCTGCCCTTTCCAAGGACGGAAACTACTTTTATTTGCATTTTAGCCTTTATGTTAATTAATGGGAATTAATATGTGTGTAAGAACTTCAGAAATTTCCCAAAGGTTCATTATAAATTTAGTGTAAAAGGAGAAATGGATATATTTTTTTAAAGATAGGGCTTTCATTAAATTTTTAGGTTATTAATAAAAACATTTTTATCATAGCAAGTTTAATGTAAACTTGGGATGAAGATATCAGTGAGGGTACTCCAGCTACATAATCAGTGTGTGTGTGTGTGTGTGTGTGTATGTGTGTGTGTATGTGTGTGTATGTGTGTGTATATGTGTGTGTATGTGTGTGTATATGTGTGTGTATGTATGTGTGTGTTTGTGTGTGTGTTGTGTGTGTATTTGTTTGTATGTGTATGTGTGTGTGTATGTGTATGTATGTGTGTGTTTGTGTGTGTGTTGTGTGTGTATGTGTTTGTATGTGTATGTGTGTGTGTATGTGTGTGTGGTATGTATGTATGTGTATGTATGTGTGTGTATGTGTGTGTATGTGTGTGTATGTATGTGTGGTATGTATGTATGTGTATGTATGTGTGTGTATGTGTGTGTGTTGTGTGTGTGTATGTGTGTGTGTATGTGTGTGGTATGTGTGTATGTTGTGTGTGTATGTATGTGTGTGTTTGTGTGTGTGTGGTATGTGTGTGTGTGTATGTATGTGTGTGTGTGTGTGTGTGTGTGTGTGTGTGTGGTATGTGTGTGAGGCTTGAAAGAGAGAAGGAATAACAGTAAGAAGTGCTGAAGGAAGCCATAAAAGTACATAATCCCAATTTCTTTTTATTAGTGAAAAAGTGTGCAATGTAATCACTTGCACATTTAACCTCACAACTTTGTCCCTCCCATCACAGGATGTGATAGAAGAGAAAACTTATATCCAGCAAATATAAAAACACAACCTACTATCTGCTTATTTGAGAGTGTATATCTGCTTATTCATGTATGATGGTTGCTAAGTTGAACTAACTAATAGACACAGGAATGCTTTACCAGTACCAGTGCCCTCACTAACTGCATGGTTTCCACAGAGCATAGCACAAAATCTTAGTACAAACAGCAAGGTGTATTTACCCACGCTCTCACATTGACTTTAAATTCAGGCCCTACTGGCCATGCCTCTGTGGGCTCTTTTTCGGATTAGCAACACTGAACTTAGAACTGGAAGGGACTATAGAGCACCAACCTACCATTGCATGTGCCCCTGGTCTGTACTTCCAAAGGTCATACTGGATATGGATATATATTCATCAGGAACGGCAGTCTCTGTTTGACGGGGAGATCATTTGGTTTTGTCAGACTAAAGAGCAATAATAGGTCCCACCGTACTCATCTTCTTCCTTCAGCATCAGCTTGTCCATTCCAGCCTTGTTCAAAAGAGTTCTACTAGGACATACCACTTTCAGAATAAGTGGAGACAGCGTCTTGACTCTCAAATACTCTATATCATATGGCTATATGCTTCACTTCTCTTAATCATTATTTAACACGTGATGTAACTTTAAAATTCTGGACATCTACATGGCCACCTTTCAGATACCTCCTACAGGATGGCACCACATTTCCCAACATATACTCCAGAAGTGAATTCCTGTATCATACGAGGTTCACAGAATTACAGATTACCATTGTATCATTTCCATCTTGTATCTAGATCCTTCTGCCCTCAATGGTAAAGCTAAAATGCAGGACCTCATTTTTCTTGTGGACAGGAATTTGTTTATAAGGTTGGGCAGTAAATGAATTGGTAAGTGTTTTCCCCTCACCATCAGGACCACGTCTCATAAACTACGGGTAAGTCAGTTCTTCTGTTGGCAATTAGGTAAGTCACTGAGCCCGTATACTAGCGTTCTCTCTACACTTACCAGTTTGAACAACCTATCTTTCACTTCAACTCCCCCGTCTCTATAGCCACCAGAGATGAGCTAAGCCTCCTGTGTCCTTTGGAGCTCCAGCTGCATCTCCAGGTCATAGTCCCCATGCATACTTGGATGTCATGGTTTCTAGTCTTTGGGAAAGATACTGTCAAAAGCACTGAACAGGATATATCCTTAGAGCACCTTAATCAGTCCTTTGGTTTCCCCTTCTATTCACCCTGTTCCTAACTCTGATTGTGTTACCACAGCTACCTGGATAACTTACCCTGATTGCTGCGGTCCATTGTAAAATAAAAATGTTCAGCATTTAGTTATTCCTTTTCCCCCAGTGGTATTCTTTGAGCCTCTTTCAACTATCACATTATATTAACTGCCAAGAATCGAAAGGAGAGTGAAGTGGACAAGACCATTGCCTTTGTGGAGCTGACTTGCCTGAGGAACAGAGCCAAGTTATAGCTGAAATTGGTGTTTCTAAGGAAAGAGTGATGGGAAAGAAAGGTCTAGAACCAGGAACGATGTTCTGTATGAGAGACTAGAAGACCATGGAAGGTGAGAGGAACTGGGGCAGAGCACCCAGGTAGAAGGGACAGCTGATACAATGAAGAAAGTGATATTGGTAGCTCATACAAGAGGTCAAGAGCACTGGACCTGGGTGGGTGAAAGAAGACTAAGGTCACAGTGAAATTTTGAAGTAAAGAACACTTAGCCAGGCAGGGCTTTATTTCAACAAAGTGACAGAAGGCTGGGAAGCCACTGAGGCATTTTTTTTCTAGGCGTGCACCGCAGTCTAAGCTTGGATTGTTTGAAGGACAATTCAGTGAAGAAAAAATGCATTAGACATGAAGGGAAAGACCAGCAATGGCAAAACCTAAGGGAGATGAGAAAGGTTGTGACAGTGGGGATGGGACTGACTAGGCATTAAATTAGAAATGCATTCTGCTTAAAGACTAGATGTCTGGTGTGAAGAAAAGAGAAGAACGATGGAGGCACAATGGGAATCGGGTGGACACTGTGGTTCAAGAGTGCTTACTCGGTTTTACCCCAGGAGAACTTGCAGAGTTTACTCCCACTGGAATGGTATTGATCTCACCAATCTTTCTGATCTCACCAGTCTGTCTTCAGTTTCTAGAACCACCTTTTTTTTACCCATTGACACTTTTTGTTTCTTTACAAATCTCTGTGCTTTCATATGACCCCATGATTAAGGATATAGGAAACTTCAAAATCCTTGCCCTTGAGTCTTTTAGAGTTTGGACTTTAAAAAAGTCCGTGGACATTTCTTCAAAGTTTGGCTTTCAACCAACTCAGCGATATTTATTCTACTGTTTTAATTTATAATTCACTTCCTCAATATAGAAAAAGGAAACTACAGGGCTTTTTTCGATAGTTGTTAACATCATGGACATTCTGAGATACAAGCATAGACTTTTCTCTCTGAATTTATTATGGTCTTTCTTGGCAATCTTGGTCATTTATGAAATGATCTTGTTTTCACAGGGAAACTGTGGATCCAGCCTTATAGATTTTGCCCATTTTCCCCCCATTTTTTCTTGTTTCAATCTCTTTCTGGCTCATTCAGTGTATTAGAAAGTCTGAGTTCATTAGGGAGATGAGTGGATCTATTCTGGGTACTTTGACCTTCAATCTCATTTCCTTCTCGCTTAAATTAGCTTCAGAGGCATAGTCAGAATTGCATATTTTTAAAGGCTTCTTCTATTCCCTGTAGAGGCATATTCTTTTAAAGAGTCTGTCTTGAGATTTGTTTTAGTTTTAGAACGGTTTTCATGGGAGACAAAATAGTGAAGGGAGAAGAACATTTTACAGTCTGAGCAGTTTGGTGAAATCTAGTCGGGTAGGTAGAAAAGCAGTGACCTATGAACAATTATTGGATGAATGAGTGAATTGTTACTGCAAGCAGCTGACTTGATTCGACCGAGCCCCAGTTCTCCATCTGTGCGGTGGACATGTCAGTGCCTGACCTCATGTGACTGTGGTTAGAACAAATGGCCTGTGGCATCTGTGAGAATACAACGTCATCTACTTTAGCCCTACACAGATCTGGTACAAGCTAAGCCTTAGATTTCTTGTAGGGTTCATTGTCCTGAGCACTGCTGCCCCTCTTACTCACTTATGATTTGTTGGAGAAGGGATTGGCATGATTAGTGGGCAGTGAATGAATTTACCTTTTATACCAGAATAGAATAAAAATGTTATTGAGTACCCTGCAAGATGGCAGTGGTGTAGATACCACCTATAATCTTTTAGTCTTTCAAGAAGTTTTGAATGTTTGCTTCTGCTGAATGCATTTACACACAGACTTTAAGGAGTAGTCTGTGCTTCTATGTTTAGTTAGTAATTGGTTCCATTAATCATTTTTACAAACCATTCACACTCCCCTTTCTTCAGAGATAACCGTTCTACCATTTAAGTCCATTTCTCTAGGCAATTACCTTGACTTTCTTATATTAGTGCTTCTCAGGTTTTCCAGGTTTAGGCACTTTGAATTGATTACTGTATGGAACTATCTAGAATTTCCTCACCTGTAACATACATACCTTCCTACTATCTGTCTGTGTTTTTCCTGAATGAGTTACTTTAAATTTGGGTGCGATCGATATTGGAATCACGCTGATGCTGTGTTATTCAGGCCTAAGGTACCTTACACATAGCACTTACTAATCCTGTAAAGATGATATACTGATTGAACCAATTAGGTAACTTTAAAAATACGGGGTACCATACAAATAAGCTTTACATATTTTTCACTTGAAAAACTATCTTATAATTAAAACAATTCATTTAATTAATAAATCATCCCTTCTTCCTTCTTTCCTGTTGTTTTATTCCTCCTTTCTTTCTTCCTGCTGATCAAATTATATTTACCTCCATTCATTTGATGTTGAGAGTAAACACTACATCTTTGGTTAAGTGGGGAGAGTCCAACTTTAGGGAATAAACAATACTATTATCCCTGAATTTCTATGACTAAACACATTTCATTTTATCTCGAAGGTAGCCTTCTTATAATAAGCTATTTAGTGATTAAACTTAAATCCAAGAGGCCAGTGTAGGGAGAAAAAAGGGATCTGCCTCAGGGTTAGTGATGTAAAAAATACGGTAGACCATGGATGGATAAAGGTACCTAAGGAAGTTTCTTGTAGGGAGATTGAAATTTGAACTTGGCCTTTGAGACCAAAACGAATGTCTGTCAAATGTCTACCAAACTTAGCCATCTCCCCAGGGCTGGTTTTCTAAGGCATGGAAACTTTAGAGGAACACTCTACCACAACTTCTCTACCATAACCTAAAGCAGATTAATTTCTAAGTGCATTCTAAACATTCAGCCTTATATCTACAAAAAGTCTAGCTCTTACCCCTCATCAAAGAAGCTTATTTTTGCAGCAGATGGAGACCCTTATAGCAACCCATAACTGCTCAACATACCTGCCTCCAGCTAGTGTATTTTTAATAAAACCTCTAAACCCAAGGTGAAGGAAACTCTGCAGAAAAGGATAGAAAGAGTCTAAGAGCTAGAGAACCTAATCTAGTTCTCTTTAAAAAAGGGGAGGGGACATAAGTGGGGGTATGGAGTAGGGGTGTATATGACCAAGATACATTCTCTGAAATCATCATAGTTCAAAAGGCATTATATTATTAAAAAGAATGTCTACTGATGGACTCGATTATAGGTAACATTTCAGAAGGAAGGGAGAACAAATCTCAGCGTGTTGGGGAAATAATGACATAAGCAACATAGAGTAAAGTACATCTGTCTCCATTGCAGGTTCAGTGAAGGTCTCTGCAGAGCAACCCAGGGAAGACCCTATGACAAGGAAAATGTAGCAAGTAAGTCTGAAACCTAGGCACTGTTGGAGGACCAGGGACAGAGTGGAGGATGGGCAGAACAATTATGAAGAGTTTAACAGACAGAGGCTTGTCAGTCCAGGATGGGTAGAGATGGGTAGTTCACAAAATCAGCTTGGTACTCGAGGAAAAGGAAAGAAAAGAAAACAAAACCCTTTGTCCTGGTGCTAGAGGTAAGAAAACATCACAAGAAACTCTACAGTGGCACTGGCTTCCATTCACTAACTTGACAGTATTTGCAGAGGTCCCTACTCTGGGAATAATGATGTGCCAGCATCTGAGGGAAACTTCCAATGCTAGAAGAGATTTGAAGGACAGGCTTTCTCCCAACATGCATTGCACAACTGGCCAAGCTTGTCTAGACAAACCGGAGCTTACAGTGCATAGGGCACAGCCCTCTCCTGAGGGCGCAGGAAGCGCTTGTAGTCCTCAGGTCATCATGATGGACATTAGCCCTCATTGCTGAGGTGCAGATTTACAGAGGTGGCAACTATTAATAGACAGCAGAGAGCAGAGTTTACTGTAAGAGCCTGAGAAATATAGATCTGGGGTATCATTACACTGCTGACTTCTCTTCAGCCCACAAGCGCTCTGCTGGCCTTCACACTTCCCCTTTGTGCTGGTCTTTGAACAGAGACTGCAGACTGCTGGGCCCAGAGCCGATCTGAGTCTATCTTCAAACAAAGAGCATGAGATGGGGGATGTTTACAGTTAGTTCCTTGCTATCCCTTGTTTACTGTCTGAGCTTTTAAATATATGTGCTCTCTCTCTCTTTCTCTCTCTCTCTTTCTCTCTCTCTCTTTCACTCTGTCCTGTTTCTGTCTCTCTACCTCTCTCTGTCTCTCTGTCTCTCTCTGACTCTCTGTCTGTCTCTCTGTCTGTCTCTGTCTCTCTGTCTCTCTGTCTCTGTCTCTGTCTGTCTCTCTGTCTCTCTGTCTCTGTCTCTGTCTCTGTCTCTGTCTCTGTCTCTCTCTCTCTCTCTCTCTCTCTCTCTCTCTCTCTCTCTCCTCGCTCTCCGCTTCTCTCCTCACTCTGAGATGCTCAGAGTATTCGCAGGAAAATTCATGTTCATGCTTGATTCACAAGCTTTTGCTCTGAGAATCTTGAAGGTAGGCTTTCTCTTAATAGAGAATTCATGACAGCCAAAGATAGGCCTTCGTTTAATGGGGCAATAAGCCACTTATGGAATTGCCTTATAACTTTAAAGAAAAACTGTTGCAGACAATTGTTTGAATGGCTCCTAAATCCAGGGTATGCCTTTTCCAGTTTTTAATAATTATTGAGACGGAACATTCTGTGATTATCTCAGTGATCAACGCACATAGATCACTTGAAGAAAACGAACAAAAGACCTTTAAAATGTGCACATTGCAGGCCTTTATATGCAGGATGATAAGACGGAGCCATGCATGGTAGAGCTGGCCTGTGACCCCAGGATTCGAGGTGCTGAGGCAGAAGGATTGCTGCAAGCTTAAGGACAACCTGGGCTACATACCATCCGCCTCACACAATGGACTGAAAAGCAGCAAGGAAATAAAATGATTCAAGGTTTTCAGCTGTGACCTGAAAGCAAACCTCGGTGCTCCCTACTTGTAAAAATGTTAAAATGACTTCTAGGTCTATTTTTCAAAAGCAATGTGGACGTGCGTTGCCCGTGGATACAGGGATGTAGTGATGTGAAATTTTCAGCGAACTGTGCATGCCAGTTTACCTTCCACTATAGAGTGTGTTGGATTGCTCATTGGTTGATGGTTTGAGACTTTAAACATTTTTATTCTGATGGATTTACTTTCTATGGCCTCGACACTGCCCTCTACTTTTAACAAAATAGTCTGTTTAGTTTTTCTCATAGGCTTTCTTGCCTATAGGCCTTTAAAAACATGTGACCACAGTCTTCCCCATTTACTTCTTTTTTTTTTCTTTTTTCTTTTTTTTTTTTTATTAACTTGAGTATTTCTTATATACATTTCGAGTGTTATTCCCTTTCCCGGTTTCCGGGCAAACATCCCCCTCCCCCCTCCCCTTCCTTATGGGTGTTCCCCTCCCAACCCTCCCCCCATTGCCGCCCTCCCCCCATAGACTAGTTCACTGGGGGTTCAGTCTTAGCAGGACCCAGGGCTTCCCCTTCCACTGGTGCTCTTACTAGGATATTCATTGCTACCTATGGGGTCAGAGTCCAGGGTCAGTCCATGTATAGTCTTTAGGTAGTGGCTTAGTCCCTGGAAGCTCTGGTTGCTTGGCATTGTTGTACTTTTGGGGTCTCGAGCCCCTTCAAGCTCTTCCAGTTCTTTCTCTGATTCCTTCAACGGGGGTCCTATTCTCAGTTCAGTGGTTTGCTGCTGGCATTCGCCTCTGTATTTGCTGTATTCTGGCTGTGTCTCTCAGGAGCGATCTACATCCGTCTCCTGTTGGTCTGCACTTCTTTGCTTCATCCATCTTGTCTAATTGGGTGGCTGTATATGTATGGGCCACATGTGGGGCAGGCTCTGAATGGGTGTTCCTCAGTCTCTGTTTTAATCTTTGCCTCTCCATTCCCAGCCAAGGGTATTCTTTTTCCTCATTTAAAGAAGGAGTGAAGCATTCACATTTTGATCATCCGTCTTGAGTTTCGTTTGTTCTAGGGATCTAGGGTAATTCAAGCATTTGGGCTAATAGCCACTTATCAATGAGTGCATACCATGTATGTCTTTCTGTGATTGGGTTAGCTCACTCAGGATGATATTTTCCAGTTCCAACCATTTGCCTACGAATTTCATAAACTCGTTGTTTTTGATAGCTGAGTAATATTCCATTGTGTAGATGTACCACATTTTCTGTATCCATTCCTCTGTTGAAGGGCATCTGGGTTCTTTCCATTTTCTGGCTATTATAAATAAGGCTGCGATGAACATAGTGGAGCACGTGTCTCTTTTATATGTTGAGGCATCTTTTGGGTATATGCCCATGAGAGGTATAGCTGGATCATCAGGCAGTTCAATGTCCAATTTTCTGAGGAACCTCCAGACTGATTTCCAGAATGGTTTTACCAGTCTGCAATCCCACCAACAATGGAGGAGTGTTCCTCTTTCTCCACATCCTCGCCAGCATCTGCTGTCACCTGAGTTTTTGATCCTAGCCAATCGCACTGGTGTGAGGTGAAATCTCAGGGTTGTTTTGATTTGCATTTCCCTTATGACTAAAGATGTTGAACATTTCTTTAGGTGTTTCTCAGCCATTCGGCATTCCTCAGCTGTGAATTCTTTGTTTAGCTCTGAACCCCATTTTTTAATAGGGTTATTTGTTTCCCTGCGGTCTAACTTCTTGAGTTCTTTGTATATTTTGGATATAAGGCCTCTATCTGTTGTAGGATTGGTAAAGATCTTTTCCCAATCTGTTGGTTGCCGTTTTGTCCTAACCACAGTGTCCTTTGCCTTACAGAAGCTTTGCAGTTTTATGAGATCCCATTTGTCGATTCTTGATCTTAGAGCATAAGCCATTGGTGTTTTGTTCAGGAAATTTTTTCCAGTGCCCATGTGTTCCAGATGCTTCCCTAGTTTTTCTTCTATTAGTTTGAGTGTGTCTGGTTTGATGTGGAGGTCCTTGATCCACTTGGACTTAAGCTTTGTACAGGGTGATAAGCATGGATCGATCTGCATTCTTCTACATGTTGCCCTCCAGTTGAACCAGCACCATTTGCTGAAAATGCTATCTTTTTTCCATTGGATGGTTTTGGCTCCTTTGTCAAAAATCAAGTGACCATAGGTGTGTGGGTTCATTTCTGGGTCTTCAATTCTATTCCATTGGTCTATCTGTCTGTCTCTGTACCAATACCATGCAGTTTTTATCACTATTGCTCTGTAATACTGCTTGAGTTCAGGGATAGTGATTCCCCCTGAAGTCCTTTTATTGTTGAGGATAGCTTTAGCTATCCTGGGTTTTTTGTTATTCCAGATGAATTTGCAAATTGTTCTGTCTAACTCTTTGAAGAATTGGATTGGTATTTTGATGGGGATTGCATTGAATCTGTAGATTGCTTTTGGTAAAATGGCCATTTTTACTATATTAATCCTGCCAATCCATGAGCATGGGAGATCTTTCCATCTTCTGAGGTCTTCTTCAATTTCTTTCCTCAGTGTCTTGAAGTTCTTATTGTACAGATCTTTTACTTGCTTGGTTAAAGTCACACCGAGGTACTTTATATTATTTGGGTCTATTATGAAGGGTGTCGTTTCCCTAATTTCTTTCTCGGCTTGTTTCTCTTTTGTATAGAGGAAGGCAACTGATTTATTTGAGTTAATTTTATACCCAGCCACTTTGCTGAAGTTGTTTATCAGCTTTAGTAGCTCTCTGGTGGAACTTTTGGGATCACTTAAATATACTATCATGTCATCTGCAAATAGTGATATTTTGACCTCTTCTTTTCCGATCTGTATCCCTTTGATCTCCTTTTGTTGTCTGATTGCTCTGGCTAGAACTTCAAGAACTATATTGAATAAGTAGGGAGAGAGTGGGCAGCCTTGTCTAGTCCCTGATTTTAGTGGGATTGCTTCAAGTTTCTCTCCATTTAGTTTAATGTTAGCAACTGGTTTGCTGTATATGGCTTTTACTATGTTTAGGTATGGGCCTTGAATTCCTATTCTTTCCAGGACTTTTATCATGAAGGGGTGTTGAATTTTGTCAAATGCTTTCTCAGCATCTAATGAAATGATCATGTGGTTCTGTTCTTTCAGTTTGTTTATATAATGGATCACGTTGATGGTTTTCCGTATATTAAACCATCCCTGCATGCCTGGGATGAAGCCTACTTGATCATGGTGGATGATTGTTTTGATGTGCTCTTGAATTCGGTTTGCCAGAATTTTATTGAGTATTTTTGCGTCGATATTCATAAGGGAAATTGGTCTGAAGTTCTCTTTCTTTGTTGTGTCTTTGTGTGGTTTAGGTATAAGAGTAATTGTGGCTTCGTAGAAGGAATTCGGTAGGGCTCCATCTGTTTCAATTTTGTGGAATAGTTTGGATAATATTGGTATGAGGTCTTCTATGAAGGTTTGGTAGAATTCTGCACTAAACCCGTCTGGACCTGGGCTCTTTTTGGTTGGGAGACCTTTAATGACTGCTTCTATTTCCTTAGGAGTTATGGGGTTGTTTAACTGGTTTATCTGTTCCTGATTTAACTTCGATACCTGGTATCTGTCTAGGAAATTGTCCATTTCCTGAAGATTTTCAAATTTTGTTGAATATAGGTTTTTATAGTAAGATCTGATGATTTTTTGAATTTCCTCCGAATCTGTAGTTATGTCTCCCTTTTCATTTCTGATTTTGTTAATTTGGACACACTCTCTGTGTCCTCTCGTTAGTCTGGCTAAGGGTTTATCTATCTTGTTGATTTTCTCAAAGAACCAACTTTTGGTTCTGTTGATTCTTTCTATGGTCCTTTTTGTCTCTACTTGGTTGATTTCAGCTCTGAGTTTGATTATTTCCTGCCTTCTACTCCTCCTGGGTGTGTTTGCTTCTTTTTGTTCTAGAGCTTTTAGGTGTGCTGTCAAGCTGCTGACATATGCTCTTTCCTGTTTCTTTCTGCAGGCATTCAGCGCTATGAGTTTTCCTCTTAGCACAGCTTTCATTGTGTCCCATAAGTTTGGGTATGTTGTATCTTCATTTTCATTAAATTCTAAAAAGTTTTTAATTTCTTTCTTTATTTCTTCCTTGACCAGGTTATCATTGAGTAGAGCATTGTTCAATTTCCACGTATATGTGGGCATTCTTCCCTTATTGTTATTGAAGACCAGTTTTAGGCCGTGGTGGTCCGATAGCACGCATGGGATTATTTCTATCTTTCTGTACCTGTTGAGGCCTGTTTTTTCACCAATTATATGGTCAATTTTGGAGAAAGTGCCATGAGGAGCTGAGAAGAAGGTATATCCTTTTGCTTTAGGATAGAATGTTCTATAAATATCTGTTAAGTCCATTTGGCTCATGACTTCTCTTAGTCTGTCGACATCACTGTTTAATTTCTGTTTCCATGATCTGTCCATTGATGAGAGTGGGGTGTTGAAATCTCCCACTATTATTGTGTGAGGTGCAATGTGTGTTTTGAGCTTTAGTAAGGTTTCTTTTACGTATGTAGGTGCCCTTGTATTTGGGGCATAGATATTTAGGATTGAGAGTTCATCTTGGTTGATTTTTCCTTTGATGAATATGAAGTGTCCTTCCTTATCTTTTTTGATGACGTTTAGTTGGAAATTGATTTTATTTGATATTAGAATGGCTACTCCAGCTTGCTTCTTCTGACCATTTGCTTGGAAAGTTGTTTTCCAGCCTTTCACTCTGAGGTAGTGTCTGTCTTTGTCTCTGAGGTGTGTTTCCTGTAGGCAGCAGAATGCAGGGTCCTCGTTGCGTATCCAGTTTGTTAATCTATGTCTTTTTATTGGGGAGTTGAGGCCATTGATATTGAGAGATATTAAGGAATAGTGATTATTGCTTCCCGTTATATTCATATTTGGATGTGAGGTTATGTTTGTGTGCTTTCATTCTCTTTGTTTTGTTGCCAAGACGATTAGTTTCTTGCTTCTTCTAGGGTATAGCTTGCCTCCTTATGTTGGGCTTTACCATTTATTATCCTTTGTAGTGCTGGATTTGTAGAAAGATATTGTGTAAATTTGGTTTTGTCATGGAATATCTTGGTTTCTCCATCAATGTTAATTGAGAGTTTTGCTGGATACAGTAACCTGGGCTGGCATTTGTGTTCTCTTAGGGTCTGTATGACATCAGTCCAGGATCTTCTGGCCTTCATAGTTTCTGGCGAGAAGTCTGGTGTGATTCTGATAGGTCTCCCTTTATATGTTACTTGACCTTTTTCCCTTACTGCTTTTAATATTCTTTCTTTATTTTGTGCGTTTGGTGTTTTGACAATTATGTGACGGGAGGTGTTTCTTTTCTGGTCCAATCTATTTGGAGTTCTGTAGGCTTCTTGTATGTCTATGGGTATCTCTTTTTTTAGGTTAGGGAAGTTTTCTTCTATGATTTTGTTGAAGATATTTACTGGTCCTTTGAGCTGGGAGTCTTCACTCTCTTCTATACCTATTATCCTTAGGTTTGATCTTCTCATTGAGTCCTGGATTTCCTGTATGTTTTGGACCAGTAGCTTTTTCCGCTTTACATTATCTTTGACAGTTGAGTCAATGATTTCTATGGAATCTTCTGCTCCTGAGATTCTCTCTTCCATCTCTTGTATTCTGTTGGTGAAGCTTGTATCTACAGCTCCTTGTCTCTTCTTTTGGTTTTCTATATCCAGGGTTGTTTCCATGTGTTCTTTCTTGATTGCTTCTATTTCCATTTTTAATTCCTTCAACTGTTTGTTTGTGTTTTCCTGGAATTCTTTCAGGGATTTTTGCGATTCCTCTCTGTAGGCTTTTACTTGTTTATTAATGTTTTCCTGTGCTTCCCTAAGTGTGTTCATGTCTTTCTTGAAGTCCTCCAGCATCATGATCAAATATGATTTTGAAACTAGATCTTGCTTTTCTGGTGTGTTTGGATATTCCATGTTTGTTTTGGTGGGAGAATTGGGCTCCGATGATGGCATGTAGTCTTGGTTTCTGTTGCTTGGGTTCCTGCGCTTGCCTCTCGCCATCAGATTATCTCTAGTGTTACTTTGTTCTGCTATTTCTGACAGTGGCTAGACTGTCCTATAAGCCTGTGTGTCAGGAGTGCTGTAGACCTGTTTTCCTCTCTTTCAGTCAGTTATGGGGACAGAGTGTTCTGCTTTCGGGCGTGTAGTTTTTCCTCTCTACAGGTCTTCAGCTGTTCCTGTGGGCCTGTGTCTTGAGTTCACCAGGCAGCTTTCTTGCAGCAGAAAATTTGGTCTTACCTGTGGTCCCGAGGCTCAGGTTCGCTCGTGGGGTGCTGCCCAGGGGCTCTCTGCAGCGGCAGCAACCAGGAAGACCTGTGCCGCCCCTTCCGGGAGCTTCAGTGCACCAGGGTTCCAGATGGTCTTTGGCTTTTTCCTCTGGCGTCCGAGATGTGTGTGCAGGGAGCAGTCTCTTCTGGTTTCCCAGGCTTGTCCGCCTCTCTGAAGGTTTAGCTCTCCCTCCCACGGGATTTGGGTGCAGAGAACTGTTTATAGGGTCTGTTTCCTTCAGGGTCCGGCGGTGTCTCTGGCAGGGGTCCTGCCGCTCCCCCACGGGAGCCCAGAGGCCTTATACAGTTTCCTCTTGGGCCAGGGATGTGGGCAGGGGTGAGCAGTGTTGGTGGTCTCTTCCGCTCTGCAGCCTCAGGAGTGCCCACCTGACCAGGCGGTTGGGTCTCTCTCTCACCGGGTCTGGGAGCAGAGAGCCCCCATTTACTTCTTTTTCCCCCATTTTAATTCTGAATTTTTCAGACCGTCTCTTAGTGTTCGGTTAGGTAAATCCATTTTTAGTTCATTTATCTAAATGAGTTATCTTGAAGTTGTGCTTTCTTCACAAAGCAGCGCGGATGTAGAGACGAATCCCCACGGTTGGCAGAAGCATGATCATGTCTTCATCTGAATATAATGAAGAAATAATGGATCCGAAATCTGCTATCAAAGGAGTTGTGAAGAGCGGCACTTGTCAGCATAATGTATGCGTTTGAGTTGTCCTATGTGCTTGGATGGGAGACTGGGTGGAAAGCCGAGAAGACAAGTTGGTTTTTAAGCCCAGTTTGTTGACAAGCAGTGCTGTTTCTGAAGGCCATTTGGATATTAACTGCTGCCATTTGTCACGTGCAGAAGAAGTGTCAGGGCTTGTGAGGGACGTTGGAAATACTGAAGTGGATGCTGTAGCATTGCTGGCTGAGGGATTAGCCTATGCAGGGTGACAAGCCATTACCACAATGAGGGATACACTGTATGGTGGATACCTTACGGGAGATACCAGGGAGTTTGGAGTAGCTCAATGGTAGGGGCTAGTGAACAGATCCTAGTACTTGTAATGCTAACACTGGTGTGTTATGTGGAGTTCTGAGATAATCCTCGGTGCCTGATGGTGTTTTATAGCCCTCCCTTCTTGAGTATGAATGGTACCCATAACTTGCTTCTACCTGCAAGACATAGTAAGGACAAATACGATATTACCTCTGCAATTATGCTGAATCAAATGGGAAATCATAGGGATTTTTTTGGCACATAAAATTAAAAAATTTCATCAATTTAGTTTTAAGAAAAATGGGAGATTGTCTTGAATATACCTGACCAATCAGGTGTGCTCTTGGAAAGCCAGCGAGCCAGAGAGATTTGCCTTCTGACTTCAAAGAAGGGAGCAGCAATATTTTTTTTTTTCTGGAACTTGGTAGCTTAGCAAATTTTTTTTTATTAACTTGAGTATTTCTTATTTACATTTCGAATATTATTCCCTTTCCCGGTTTCCGGGCAAACATCCCCCTAATCCCTCCCCCTCCCCTTTTTTATGGGTGTTCCCCTCCCCACCCTCCCCCCATTGCCGCCCTCCCCCCAACAATCATGTTCACTGGGGGTTCAGTCTTAGCAGGACCAAGGGCTTCCCCTTCCACTGGTGATCTTACTAGGATATTCATTGCTACCTATGAGGTCAGAGTCCAGGGTCAGTCCATGTATAGTCTTTAGGTAGTGGCTTAGTCCCTGGAAGCTCTGGTTGCTTGGCATTGTTGTACATATGGGGTCTCGAGCCCCTTCAAGCTCTTCCAGTTCTTTCTCTGATTCCTTCAACGGGGGTCCTATTCTCAGTTCAGTGGTTTGCTGCTGGCTTTCGCCTCTGTATTTGCTGTATTCTGGCTGTGTCTCTCAGGAGAGATCTACATCCGGCTCCTGTCGGCCGAGCAGCGATATTTTAAGAGGGTTTTCGGTTGGACCACACAGCAAAGAACTGTCCCGGACTGACAGCCAATGAGAAAGCAGAAACCAGAACTCCTATGATCACAGGGAACTAACTTCTTTCAATCACGTGAGTTTTGCAAAGGCTATGACCGGTTGCCTCCTAAATCAACTCACTGAGACACTCTGATTCGAGGACACACCTACCTGGACTCAGACTCCTGGCCCAGGGGAACAGAAACTTAGACATCCAACTTTGTGGACATTTATCCTATGGTGAGAGCAAACTAACACAGCAGCTCAGTTATAAAATAATGCTGAGACGGTGGGAGGAATAGCCCAGGATGTCGGTAGAGTCTAAAAGCATGGATTTCAGTCGCCTTCTTCATAGTTTTGCTAAATGGCTGAGCTACTCATTTAACCTGTCACCATTACTCATCCACAGACATCCACATCCTTACAACTCCATGACCACCACCTGTCCACTGACCATCCACATCCTTACAACTCCATGACCACCACTGACCACTGACTCTTACTGCCTCTTTTTAAATCTCCATTCTCACTGCTTGTTTTCATCTTCACCCCCCTCCCCTTACGGGGCTATTGTAAGGACTGACAGATTTTTAAGTAGAAAAGTACCTGATCAAAGGGAAGATCCTAACTTTGTCTGGGTCCTACTGTTTCTGATTTATCATGTATAAGTTACGTTTACTATTCGCCAAGAATTCAGCTTTGGTAATTTGAGAGTTCCAAGTTTAAGTCTTATTTTTGAGCAAGACAAGGGCTTAAACCTTTGTTTCCCATAGACAAGATCTGGAAGAATCAGAGTTCCTTAAGTGTGACGTATACAGAGCCAACAGGACGATTATATGAGCTGTGTAGACATCCAACAATTTTTGAAATTAACGAAGACGAATCAACAGGTGTTAATACTTGCAAACTCCCTTCTGGTACGCATGACTCACATCTACTGTTTGTGCAAAAAGCTTCCCGGCACAATTAATAGATAACTGAGAGAAATGACTAAAGTCTCTCCAAATTGAAGGGAAGGTATCTAAATTGGTCTACGATGCTTTGAATCAGGTAAGTACTGAGAACTAGTCGATGCATTAGACATCTTGCAATCATTATCTTTATTGTAAAAATTCGTCACCTTAATTATTTCCTGCGCATGTGAATGCGGCTGAGCAATCCGATCCACCTCCCGTAAGTCCCTCCTCACAATAGCATAATTATCTGCGCTTTGATTTTCCAGGGCTGAATCACCATTTTTTATTTTATAGCTCCCTTTTTTGAAAAGCATTTTTCTTGCCCAGTGAACACCTTAGCACGTCGAGAGCAAGCTTTTTTTTTTTTTTTTTAACATCCTGAAGCTCATGGTTATTGACTTCTTGAATGGGACTGTTGCCTCTGGTCATCCAGAACAGACTGAAAGCTGAGGTAGTGAGGAAGGGGGCTGAAAAGATCCACTTCATTTATTTATTCTTCCATTGCATAGGAAGCACTTCTTCTTATGGCTGCTGTGCCTGCCCCGCTGTTATTCCTGCCTGTCTGTCTTTTTCTGTCTCACTGTCCATACATGTGCTGTGGTCTTACAGATTATTCTTCCGCTTGGCATTTGCTGTTGCTAATTGCCCACTCACTCTCTCCCCATCGGAGTAATGAGTGCCAATTTGCTATCTACCTCCATTCCGCTATCATGGTTTCTTATCAATATCACACTGCTTCCATTTCTCTCTTAGGCTCTATTGGACTTATTCTCATAAAGGCTGTCCTTTCTTTCTTTCTTTTTTTTTTTTTTTACATGAAGGATAAAGAAACCATTTATGTGAATAATTACTTCCCCTTTTCAAAAGCACAGAAGGAGCATGTACTCAGTGTTTCCCCCACAGCAGTTTAGGCTAGCAAATTGAATTATAGTTACTGATATTTTTAATCAAGTTTGAAGATGGGGCAAACGTGCAACTGTGCTGACATATCAAAACATCTTGTTTTCATGGTAGTTTTCAAAAGCTTGCGTTGTAGCCAAGGCTAGCATAGAGCTTACTGTGAATTTCAGGTTGGCTTTGAACTTTCAGCAACACCCCTGCTTCAGCTTCCCAACTGCTGGGACACAGAAGTGTGTCAAAGCACCCAGCTTTTTTATTTCTTTAAATGGGTTATTTTATTTATTTACATTTCAAATGTTATCCTCCTTCCTAGTGTCCCCTCCATCCCATTTCTTCTCTTCTTTGCTTCTAAGAGGATGGTCCCCCACCCACCCACTCACTCCTGGCTCATTCTTCTAGCATCCTACCTATGCTGGGGCAATAAGCCTCCACAGAACCAAGGGCCTTACCTCTCATTGATGTCTGACAAGGCCATCCTCTGCTACATATGTATTTGGAGCCATAGATCCCTCCATGTGTACTCTTTGGTTGGTGGTTTAGTCCCTGGGAGCTCTGGGGGGGTTGGTTGGTTGGTGTTGTTGTTCTTTCTAAGGGGTTGCAAACCCCTTCAACTCCTTCAGTCCTTTCCCTAACTCTTCCATTGGGTTCCCCAAGCTCAGTCTGATGGTTTGGCTGCAAAGCTTTCTCCAAACATCTTCATCACTTCTGTTTGAGCAGAGATCTGAGACTAATGCTTGCTTTAGAAGGATGGGCAGATATTTTAGATACCTGGTGACGATCTCTTTCTCTTTTATTTCTTTACCTTTAAAAAATGTGTTTATGTTTTTAAAATTCAGTTATTTACAAAAGTGTTTCAAAGTTTTTTTTTTTTCGTGGTTCTTTTTTTCGGAGCTGGGGACCGAACCCAGGGCCTTGCGCTTCCTAGGTAAGGGCTCTACCACTGAGCTAAATCCCCAGCCCCAAAGTTTTTAACCATCAAAACAAAGACCCAATCTTCTATCCGCAGGCCCCTCCCCCCTACCCCCTGCTGTGGTGTTCCTGGAACAGGCAAGGTTCTTTCCCAATAAGGTTAATGAAAATTCCTACAATGACAATAACTTCCAGTGGTCACAGGGACATGTTTCAAATGTCTGTCGCTATTTATTGATATATCTCTCTTTCTGGGATGGTCTTTTACCTTGGAGAGACATGAGGCAAAAAGAAATAAAGGCCAGATTTCCTCTGACACAGGAAAATTACATAAGCCATGGTAACACTATTATCCTTAGTCTTACTTGAATAGACATTTCCACATCTCGGTACCTGACTTTTAAAGGCATTTCATCAGCGTCCTAAGGCCTGGGACCAAGTGTTCCAATAGTGACTCTTGGCATTAGTCTCTCTAAGCTAAACTGAAAATGTCTCTCACTTTTCTAAACTCCACACTCCCCACTTTCCCCACTGCTACTGGAATTCTTCATCATAAACAGAAAAGTGACCGTACCACACACTGTTGAAAACCTTACCTGTCTCCCAGCTGTAACTAGGAGGTGTCAATTAAGTACAAACGTTGGAGCCAGGGGAGAGAAGCTGGGTGTCAGCCTCAGTTTCCTGGTGTGACTGTGGAGTACTGATTTCCATTGCAGAGGGTCATCAGCGAGGGTCAGGAGTGACAGCTGAAGTGCTTAGCGGAAACCTCTGCCCAACACGAGCTTTCAAGAAGCACTAGCTCTTAGCTATGTCTTAAACAGATATGATTGATTTAAAGTCAGCTTTCCTTTCAGAAAAGCAGAGAGCATCAGGACAAACAATCCATGTCACTTGGCTTCTTCCAGCCCACGGATG
The DNA here is from genome assembly GCF_021556685.1 of Rattus norvegicus. NCBI lineage: Eukaryota > Metazoa > Chordata > Mammalia > Rodentia > Muridae > Rattus > Rattus norvegicus. Next base: position 86,878,599 of record NC_141548.1, on the reverse strand, counting down.
CTTTCTGTAACCCAGTTTTAAAATAACTGTAACCCATGGCTGTTTTCTCATGATTCCAAGCTATTTTATGTTCAAATGATCATCACCATTAGGAGAGGATTCCCCTTTCAGAATCTGATTTCAAGGGATTGACAGAATTGTCAACATAACATGGCCGAAAAGAAACACATAAACAATCAGATCAAAGACGTGCAGCCAGAAATGGATCTTATTCAGAGCAAGGGAGGAAAAGTATGTTCAGTGGAAAATTAAAGAGGCTGACAACAAATTAAATATAGTCAGTCAGAACATTTTTGTCCAGTGCAAGGGGCTTTGTGAGTTCTGATTCCTGTTGTTTTGTTTTGTTTTTTTTCCCTAAACATGCATTCACAGGAATAGTTTGCATTTTCTGCCTGGCCTGGGATACACTCCAGCCTCTACCCACACTACTGGCCTTGAGCTGCAGCTCTTCTCCCAGTGCCTTCCCTGACCATTCCATCCCAGAATCTTAGTATTTCATATTAAATGAGTTCTTGGGAAGTGAAGGGAAGGTAGACCAGGTTCCCGAGAATTAATTAAAATGTCAGTGTTTGAGATAGAACCCAGGGCCTTGTGTCTGCTGGCGAGCATTGTGATGTTAGCTCTTGGTCATTTTGAGGCAAGGTGAGGTCTCACAACGAAACCTTGACTAGCCTTGAATTTAGGATTTTCCAGATTAATTGCTTGGGGTGATAGAGGCCGGGACCTTGTACATTCTAGGCAGTGGCTTTGCCACCAAATCACATCTGCATCTGTCCTAAGAAATGTTTTAAGGTTATTATGGTACTCTGTACATTGTTCCATCATCTCACTTCTTGTAGAGTGGAACTTTTTCCTGAACAACCCATGGTCAGAGGGAGCTATCTAGGTCACCAATTTTCTCTTCAGATAATGCCTGTAACTTGCTCAGTGCAGGGTAATGCATATGTTAAACATATTGATGATCAATTATTATTATTAACATGGTAGATTAACATGTATTTTCTACTAACAAACGAGCATTGGGCATACTCTTCACACAAGTGTATCCGTATCCATGTATCTCCCCGATCGGGCGTAAGTGACCACACAGGATTGAGTGTGTACTATGGGGTCAGGGAGAGTGAGCAGCTGGAGCTCGGTGCTGATCAGGGCATAGAACTTGAGTGACACAGAGGTAAGATCTGGACCTATGCCATGCACTGTGTCTATTGACCACGAGACTGCGCTGAACATGGAAAAATCTGTTAAGCAGGTGACTGATGCTTACCGTGCCAACTTTCTCTTTAGAAAGCTGCATAAGACAACAGCAGCAGAACCCCATGGCCACCATCCCAACGTTCCTCCTTCCTCTGAAATTCTGCATCCGGAGCTGAGTTTTCAAAGTTCTATTCCCCTCTCCCTTCAGCATCCGTGTCGGACTATGGACTGCTGTGCTTGGAGAGACACAGAAACAGGACTATGAGCCAGAAAACGTGGGTTCCTGAGCCAGCCCAGCACTGTGTGCTCCTGATTAAATATTACTGCCTCATCTTCTGCTAACTCCACCTCCCGAGTATAAATGGGAACAGTGTGGAAACACTCTGGGAATAAGCAATATGCAACAGTAACCCTGTGTGGGAATAAGCAATATGCAACAGTAACACTGTGTCATCCTGCTTTGAGTCTATCACCAGGTGAAGTGGGAGAAAGAGACCTTGCAGGCACTTCAGTATGCAAAACTCAGTGGGCTCAACCTTAGAAACTCCTGTCCCATCTCAGTAGCAGGTAGAATGCCACAGGCTTCCTACTGCTGTTCGTTTGTGTCCGTTTAGAAGTACAAATATAAATTACAGATTATAAAGATAAGGACTGAGACGGAGAGAAAAACCGAAAGAGAGTTACCACCATATTCATATCCATAGAAGTGTATATTAGCTGCACCTTCACCGGAGTCATTGTCACCAGTTATTTGCTTCCTTTTCTCTGCTTCCCCTCATTTTTGATGTCATCACAGATTTCTAAACTTTGCCATCGCATTTTGCCTATTAAACTTAAGTCCCTTAACAATGGAAACACAAGCAGACCGTATCAGAGCCCTTGGCTCAACGAAAGATAAACTGTATCGCTAAAATTGTTACTTTACAAGAAGCCATTATGCAAATGTACGGGCTTATATAAGTTTAAGTGGTCCGAGTCAGGGATGCAGGAAAAGGGATACGCATCTCCCAGCGCAAGGCTCACAGCAGCCTGCCTCTAACAGACAACTGCACACTCTCGCTTAAAGGGCAGGGAAAAAGCCATATGTCTGTTTTAGTGACTCCATCTTGAGATGGTATCCTCATTCCTTTTATTATATTTTCAAATAAATACATATGGGACCCGTCAGATGTCAACAGTGGCTCAGAGAAAAGTCTGAATTAGTCACACTGGCACACAGGGCTCAGGAACAATGAGCAGTGCTCGGGAAGACCCTCGAATACAAGCCTATTTGCCTCTTAATCCAAATGAATAATTAATGATAATTATCCTGCAGCAGTTATTATCTGTGATAATAATATATCCGTAAGGTGAATAAATTCAATCTGCTACTATGCAGAAATGGCAACTCATAATATTCTTAAGAAATACAGATATAATTATCAGTATTAATGGTCAAGGGGAAAAAAGGGATTTTTATATAAGGAATTACAACAAAAGGTCTAAAGTGAGAAAGAAATGAATTTTCCTGGTAATGGTTTTGCACATAACCGACACCGCTGAGGGCCTGCTGTGGTGACGTCAGGGTCTTACTTTTGTGGGCAGGAACAATTTAGGTAAAAGCATGATCGTGCAGTGTGCACTGAGATCTTCTGGTGGTAATTCTTCCATTATGTTCTGTGGAAAACGATGCCAATGACGCACACTACTCATTAAGATCCTACGAAGGGGTGTTTGAACACGTTAAGGGTGTCAGGAGTGGCAGGGCTGCCAACTGGACAATTTTGCACTTAGAGGAAAAAATAAACAAAAAGCAAAAAAAAAAAAAAAAAGAAAAAAGAAAAACAATTGGATGTGAAAAACTTGTTTCTTGATGAGCTATGGGGTTCACGGTGGTTGTGGATGTGTTGCTGTTTGTAAAATGCCTGGATTGTTTAGAGTCAGCAAGCGATGTGGAATGAAGCCATAGCACATAACCTAATCCCCTGGATTCCCACCACCACTGAAAGGCCAGCTGCTTGACTGTGCAATGTGTGCATGTGTGTGCGTGAATGTTTCCCTCCCTCTCTCTCCCTCCCTCCCTCCTTCTCTCTCTCCCCTCTCTCTTTCCCTCCCTCCCTCCCCCTCCCCCCTCTCTGTCTCTGTCTCTGTCTTTCTCTCTCTCTCCTTCTCTCTCTCCTCTCTCTTTCTCTCTCTCTGCAGGAACAAAGTTGCACATTTATTTATTCAAATACATAGAACTTTTCTAAAAGAACATCCTATCATCAGATAGACATATCAAAGCAAAATTAAAAAAAACAAACATTATTTGACTTCCTGTTTATAACTTTTGAAGTTATAAAAATATTAGGCACAGCTTGAACCTCAATTTTGGTACACTGTTTTTTCTCCGACGGTGTTGTACCATCACTCCAAAAGTCTTTCATGCTTCCATACAGCCTACCTGCCCTTCTCTCTTACAGTTAGGTCTTTATAATTTTGTTATTTACAATGAACTCAATCATGGACATTGGACGGCATGTAGACTTTTGTGTCTGAGTTATATGTCTGCATGTTACTTTTAGGATTCTTGTAGTGTTGAATGCATTACAAATTTGTTCCCTCTTCATTTCTTAACAATATTCAATTTTTCAGTTTTATTCTAATCTGCTTTTCTACTCACTGAGCAGTTCTTGGGAATTTGGATTGCTCCCAAATTCTTTGAATTATCGATAAGACTGCTATTGAAATGTGTCTGTAGGTCTTCTAATCCAGTTATCTTTTTATACCTCTAGAATAAAATCCTATACATGTGACTCACAGGTCAAACACGTGATTAGGTAAGCATATTTAAATATATTTATTTTAAATTATGTGCATTTGGGTGTCTGTTTGCGCATGTGAGTGCTAATGCCCTGAGAGGCTGGTGGCAACAGATTCCCCTGGAGCACAAGTGGCAGGCGGTTGTAAGCTTGCTAATGTGGTTCTGGGACGTGATGTCAGGTCCTCTGCCTGAGCCCTACATGCTCTTTCCCGCTGAGCCGTCTCCCCAGCCCCTGGGAGGAAGATACCATAAGATGTGAGGCAACGGACAGGCACACTGTTTTCTGAAGAGATTGAAGCGCTCCTTTTCAGCTAGAGCGTTCCAGTTGCTCTAATATCTGTAGCAGCACTTGGTGTGGTCAGTTAAATATCTTTGCCATTCTCACCAGCCTATCATCGGACAGATCTCTTTGTTTTGTTAGTTTTTTGACATTTATTAAACAGGGTTTTTGTGATCTCAAAAATGATAGTTTTCTTCTGTAAGGCAAAGGACACTGTAGTTAGGACAAAACGGCAACCAACAGATTGGGAAAAGATCTTTACCAATCCTACAACAGATAGAGGCCTTATATCCAAAATAAACAAAGAACTCAAGAAGTTAGACCTCAGGGAGACAAATAACCCTATTAAAAATGGGGTTCAGAACTAAACAAAGAATTCACAGCTGAGGAATGCCGAATGGCTGAGAAACACCTAAAGAAATGTTCAACATCTTTAGTCATAAGGGAAATGCAAATCAAAACAACCCTGAGATTTCACCTCACACCAGTGAGAATGGCTAAGATCAAAAACTCAGGTGACAGCAGATGCTGGCGAGGATGCGGAGAAAGAGGAACACTCTTCCATTGTTGGTGGGATTGCAGACTGGTACAACCATTCTGGAAATCAGTCTGGAGGTCCCTCAGAAAATTGGACATTGAACTGCCTGAGGATCCAGCTATACCTCTCTTGGGCATATACCCACAAGATGCCCCAACATATAAAAAAGACATGTGCTCCACTATGTTCATCGCAGCTTTATTTATAATAGCCAGAAGCTGGAAAGAACCCAGATGCCCTTCAACAGAGGAATGGATACAGAAAATGTGGTACATCTACACAATGGAATATTACTCAGCTATCAAAAACAACGAGTTTATGAAATTCGTAGGCAAATGGTTGGAACTGGAAAATATCATCCTGAGTGAGCTAACCCAATCACAGAAAAACACACATGGTATGCACTCATTGATAAGTGGCTATTAGCCCAAATGCTTGAATTACCCTAGATGCCTAGAACAAGTGAAACTCAAGACGGATGATCAAAATGTGAATGCTTCACTCCTTCTTTAAAAGGGGAATAAGAATACCCGTGGCAGGGAATAGAGAGGCAAAGATTAAAACAGACACAGAAGGAACACCCATTCAGAGCCTGCCCCACATATACAGCCATCCAATTAGACAAGATGGATGAAGCAAAGAAGTGCAGACCGACAGGAGCCAGATGTAGATTGCTCCTGAGAGACACAGCCAGAATACAGCAAATACAGAGGTGAATGCCAGCAGCAAACCACTGAACTGAGAATAGGACCCCCGTTGAAGGAATCAGAGAAAGAACTGGAAGAGCTTGAAGGGGCTCGAGACCCCATATGTACAACAATGCCAAGCAACCAGAGCTTCCAGGGACTAAGCCACTACCTAAGGACTATACATGGACTGACCCTGGACTCCAACCTCATAGGTAGCAATGAATATCCTAGTAAGAGCACCAGTGGAAGGGGAAGCCCTTGGTCCTGCTAAGACTGAACCCCCAGTGAACGTGATTGTTGGGGGGAGGGCGGCAATGGGGGGAGATGGGGAGGGGAACACCCATAAAGAAGGGGAGGGGGAGGGATTAGGGGGATGTTTGCCCGGAAACCGGGAAAGGGAATAACACTCGAAATGTATATAAGAAATACTCAGGTTAATTTAAAAAAAAATGATAGTTTTCAATACATGTAAATAAAAATTCAGACTAGTTAAAAAGAACTCACGATGATGAAGTAAGGCATCAATGTGCTGAAGAAAATGGCTGTGAACACAAAGAAATACTAGGCCAGGTGAGAGCAGCCCGTGAGGTTCCGGACTTGTTTATTTGCTGAATTTTAAGTAGTTTGATAAATTGCTGTGTGTTACCTCTCCCTTAACTAAATTGTTGTAGGTTGCTGAACCGGTTGTACCTGACCGGTCAATATCTGACTTATGTCCTCAATTCCCCTGCACTGATGTGTGGAAAGTCAAGGGGTCAACTCATTTTATTTATTCTTCTCTCATATACTATATCCTGGCTACAGTTTTCCCTCCATCCTTGTCGTTTTGATTTAAATCTCTATTGACCAGAGTGAACATCTTTGTCATGGGTGTGGTCTTTTTTTTCTTTATCATCCACAAACATTGTTTGGTAAATTGTTAAAGTATTTTTCAATTAAAATTTTTTTCAGGATCGTGTCTTCTATTGAATTTGGGAAGCATTTTTATTTGTTTTTCAGTGCCTGTCTTTTAACAAACATGTTTTGCATACTATTTGTCCTAGTGTGGGGTTTATAACATCAATTTGCAAGCAGGGTTCTTCAAAGAGCCAAGTTTGTAACTAAAGGGGGATGAAAGTTTACTCTTTGAGGCTTTTCCCCTTGACAATGTTTTTTTTTTTTGTTGTTGTTTGTTTGTTTGTTTTAGTTTAAAACTCTAAAGGACTCCATCATGACATAGCATTTTAACTGCTTCCCATCCCTTAGTTTTTCTCTATTTGTATCACTTTAAAAATTACTGTGGCTAAGCATGCTTGGGAGAATGGTATGTATTATTGGTTTTGGCTGGCTTTAGTTGGACAATATTCCTAGTTTAAGATAAACTTCACTTGTTGGGTTTAGTAAAACTAAAAATTCATTTTAGGGGCCTGTAGACATGGCTCTTACCTGTTCGGAGCCTTTGCTGCTTTTGCAAAAGACCTGGGTTTGGTTCCCAGCACCCCCAAGGCTGCTCACAAACCACTCTAACTACAGTTCTAGGGGATCTGACACCCTCTGTTGGCAGTCACAGGTATTGCACGCGCGCACATACACACACACACACACGCAAGCAAACACATACATATAAAACACATGTAAATCTTAAAAGATTCATTTTGTATTGTTTTTGGCATCATTTCAAATTGAGCTATTATTCCATCGAGAAGCCTTTGTGTAGCTATCTCAGACGTTGCTTTTATCCCCAGAATCATTTAAATAGCTTGTATATCAGTAAAGTATCTCAAATCAAAATAGCTAAACAACAGAGGAATAAGAAGAAATTGCCATCTTGTTTCTGTCTTAGAGATGTGAAAATATCTAATTTGAAGATAATCTAATTGTTGGAATCAATTATTCAATAATCATGAAAGCCCCCAGTATGCCTCCTTATGTGTAAATTTTCTACCTTACACTAATATATGACTTCAACTCTATTTTCCCATAAACATGCTTTTGCTGGCATTTTTGTCATTATTGTGCCAGGGTTACAGATCTGCCTAACCTTCCTCTATTCTCTTATAGACCTTCATACAGGGCAGAATTATCCCATAATGATCTGGTTAATATAAGGGAAATGGTTATTTTTTTGTCTGAATTTTTAATCATTTTATTTAAGGGACAGTATTACATTATTAACTTAGTATGAGGTTATTATTCATCAAGAACGTCTGATCATTTCTGATTTTCTTATCCTTGGAGAGAACACATTACAACACACACACACACACACACACACACACACACACACACGCACACATCTTCCAGTTTGCAGCTTTGAACTTTGAACTTCTTACTGATCATCGACTTTTCTCTCAACAGGTCACTCAGAAATCAGATAATATCATTCTGTGTTGGGTGGGTAAAGTTGCCTTGACTTTGCTCTTTAGTTTCCAGTACAATCTTTCTGTAATTCAAAGCTCAATCTGCAAACCAAAGAAAAGGGGGAGGGGGAGCTAGAAGAGTTGCCCACACTGCTTAGGGTCCTAGTAATGGGGAGGTGGAACCAGCGCCTAAGAAGGCAGCATTGTGTGATAGGTACAGAGGGAAGATAGACTACTGGTAAAGAAGAGGAGGGTCTGGGGAACCAAAGTGCCCATGACAGAGAGGAGTGTGAAGACATACTAACTTGGCTGCTAGTGTTTTACACACTGGCTTACTCATCTCTTCGTATGCTTGGGTATCTCCCAAATTATCAATTTAAGCCAATTAAGACATGTGCCTGTGTAGCATATTTAAATATAATTTAAATTTAAAATATGAAGACTAAGTGAAGTTCTCGATATTTGTTCAGTTTCCCTGGGAAATCTATAATACCGCTGAAACGTTGCAAGAATACAAAAGCAATAACTGTGAAAAACTGAGAGGTGTTCATAAACTGAGAATTCACAAATATGAAATGTGCTTCCTATTGTGCACGAGGAGAGGAATATTGTGGTACCGATGATCCAATCTCTTATGTATTTTTTTTATATAGGGGAATGCATTTGTGACCAAAGAAATTCCTGAAATGCTGAGCAAAAGATAGAGGGACATTTGTAGATTTGCAACTACATTTGTGAAATAGACCTGTGTAGGTCGAAGCCAGACAGGGTCCTAGCACTGAGATGAGAAAAGGGATGTGGGATTCGAACCCGTGAATCAAGAACCTATTTACAATTGACCCTGGTTCAAAGGGAAAAAGTCAATTTGTTCCCCATAGAGTACCACTGGGCGCATCAAACACATTCCAGTATAGATCTCATGCCCAGGAGTAGTTGTCTAACATAAAGCACAGTCCACGGGAAAGACTTTGGACTTTATATTTAATTTTGATCACCTTTTATTGTCTAATTATCTTGTTTGTTTGATTTTCATTTTTGTATTTTTGTGATCTTTTCCCCCTGAAAGACCGATAGGAAGAACATGGAGTTAAATGAGAAGGAGATACAGAGACCTACAACGGACATGATGCATAGTGAGATACCTTGGAACACTCAGCCCTAAGAGGGATGACTCCATTCATCCTTCTCCTCACGGCTCAGGGAACCTGTGGAAGAGGGGCAGAAAGAGCCAGAGACGACAGAGGACACTGAGAAAGCAAGACCCTATAAATCAACATGAGTAAAGCTCACATAACTTACAAAGACTGGAGCAGTGCGCACAGGGCTTGTGGTAGTCTGCACCAGGTCCGTGGCACATAATGATGCTTGTTTGTTTGTCTTGCCCAACTCTGTTAGTTTCTTTTTTTATTTAACTAGTACGATTATAGTACATCATTATACTTATTACCCCTTAGAAGCCTGTTTGTTTTCTAGTGAGAGACCGAAAGGTAGAGGATGAAGATGAGAGGAGAGGTGGAGAGAGACTTGGAGGAGTAGAGGGGAGGGAAGCCATAATCAGCATATTCTAGATGAGAAAATAAATCCATTTTCAATGAAAGAAAAAAATATGGAAATTCCCTCCTGTGATGGTTTGCCTATGCTTGGCCCAGGGAGTGGCACTGTTAGAAGGTGTGGCCTTGTTGGAAGAAGTGTGTCACTGTGGGGGGTGGGCTTGGAGACCCTCCTCCTAGCTGCCTGAGGATGCTTACCCTGCTTTTGGCTTCCTTCGGGTTAAGATGTAGAACTCAACTCCTCCTGCACCATGTCTGCCTGGATGCTGCCATGTTCCCATCTTATGATAATGGACTGAACCTCTGAACCTGTAAGCCAGCCCCAATTAAATGTTATCCTTTATAAGACTTGCATTGGTCATGGTGTCTGCTCACAGCAATAAGATCCTAACTAAAACACCTCCCCTCAAAATTTATATACACATACACAATTACATTATTGTCATCTATTTCATAATAATGATGGTATGATATAAAATAAAAAGTACAATAACACACATCCAAAGGGACATGCTATATTTTTTCTATGGAATGGTCTGGAGCAAGATGATCTAATTTTAATTTTCCCTGTAATTGTCTTCAGTCAAAATGAGTGAGTTCATACGTGGCCTTTCTGTCCTTTCTTCTTGACTCCCTTGCTCTCATCTACCCAGACCTACCTGGTGATCCTCGGTCCTTAGCCTTGAAGCTGCACACAGTATGCTTAGGATTCACCATGACAACACCCTCGCTTGGTCTGCCCTCCTTCCTTGGATCTTATACTCCAGTTCTATCTAAGTGAATCTGAATGCTGTCCAGAGTGAGCATTCCTAGATAATGGGAGCTCATACCATTTTTATAAAAATACATTCCATCAACATCTTCACCTGATGGCATTGCTATTTTGAGATTTTTCAGAGAGTCCTGCATGGAAGAGATGTTTGGGGATTAGAGTGTGAATTGGGTTTGTGCGTCTGGTGCTTGTATGTCCACGTGTTTACTTGTACATACTTGACTCAGTATGCTAGAGAGTAGAGCAGTAAAAGAAGCACATGCCACTCAAAGTCACGAAAAACCACTTGCAGTGTGATATCAGACACAGTGATATTTAACACCTTGATACTGTAGTTTGAATCTGAAATGTCCTTCGCAGGCTTATGATTCGAATACTTGTGTCCAAGCTTGTAGTGCTGATTTGAAAGGCATTGGAAGCGCTATGTGGTGGGGCTGAGCTAGTGAAGTCGTCAGTAGGGATGGAAATTTGAAAATTATACTCAGCCTGACTCCTGTTGTCATCACGGTTCTCCACAATGTGAAGCCTCCTCTGCTGGAAGCTGGGATGCTCAGTCACACTCTCCCAACCACGAGGGACTGAAACCTTGAGCCCAGATAAAGCTTTCCTTCCTACAAGCATCTACTTCAGACGGTATCTTAAAGCTTCTCTTGAGGAGAATGGTATTTGGTGTAGATTTGATAAAGTATAAACTGAAAAGTATAGGACAATGTTGTCGATGCAAAGAAATCGAATTGCAGACTGGTACAACCATTCTGGAAATCAGTCTGGAGGTTCCTCAGAAAATTGGACATTGAACTGCCTGAGGATCCAGCTATACCTCTCTTGGGCATATACCCACAAGATGCCCCAACATATAAAAAAGACACGTGCTCCACTATGTTCATAGCAGCCTTATTTATAATAGCCAGAAGCTGGAAAGAACCCAGATGCCCTTCAACAGAGGAATGGATACAGAAAATGTGGTACATCTACACAATGGAATATTACTCAGCTATCAAAAACAATGACTTTATGAAATTCGTAGGCAAATGGTTGGAACTGGAAAATATCATCCTGAGTGAGCTAACCCAATCACAGAAAAACACACATGGTATGCACTCATTGATAAGTGGCTATTAGCCCAAATGCTTGAATTACCCTAGATGCCTAGAACAAATGAAACTCAAGACGGATGATCAAAATGTGAATGCTTCACTCCTTTAAAAGGGGAATAAGAATACCCGTGGCAGGGAATAGAGAGGCAAAGATTAAAACAGACACAGAAGGAACACCCATTCAGAGCCTGCCCCACATGTGGCCCACACATATACAGCCATCCAATTAGAGAAGATGGATGAAGCAAAGAAGTGCAGGCCGACAGGAGCCGGATGTAGATCTCTCCTGAGAGACACAGCCAGAATACAGCAAATACAGAGGCGAATGCCAGCAGCAAACCACTGAACTGAGAATAGGACCCCCGTTGAAGGAATCAGAGAAAGAACTGGAAGAGCTTGAAGGGGCCCGAGACCCCATATGAACAACAATGCCAAGCAACCAGAGCTTCCAGGGACTAAGCCACTACCTAAAGACTATACATGGACTGACCCTGGACTCTGACCTCATAGGTAGCAATGAATATCCTAGTAAGAGCACCAGTGGAAGGGGAAGCCCTGGGTCCTGCTAAGACTGAACCCCCAGTGAACGTGATTGTTGGGGGGAGGGCGGCAATGGGGGGAGGATGGGGAGGGGAACACCCATAAGGAAGGGGAGGGGGAGGGATTAGGGGGATGTTTGCCCGGAAACCGGGAAAGGGAATAACACTCTAAATGTATATAAGAAATACTCAAGTTAATAAAAAAAAAAAATCAAAATCCAAGACCAGGAGTTGGATTTCCAAGGTCGAAAATGCTGTGGCTTCTCCTGCTAGCATGGACAGATGAGAAAATGCAAGTCAACTAACTCCAGAACTCGCCACGAATTAACACAGTGAACTGATTCTCTTCCTTCTTACCTAGAGACATTCCAGTCACAATACTGAGTCCTTTGTAGTATTTATGAGTGTATCAACTTTTTTATATTTTCATAAATTTATATTATCAAGATATGTAAAACTCAAATATAATATGGTATTAGCACGTAATATGATATCTAAACAAGTATGAAAATACTTATATTATTAAAATAATATAAAATATAGCATAATACAATAAAATAGGATTACCTCTTTGGAAGACTGATTTTTTTTTTTTTTTTTTTTTTTTTTGGAGCTGGGGATCGAACCCAGGGCCTTGCGCTTCCTAGTGGAAGACTGATTTTTATGACCCAGTCAAGATTCCAAAATGCCTTAGGAACATGAGCTTCTATACCCATGGGCGATTGAGACATTATCTTCTTAAAATGTTACACTTGAAGTTGCTACTTGCTATCTCTTCCCCCAGCCCCTACCTTGTGTTCCTCAGAGACCTGGATACAGAAATCCAAGGACACATTTGGCTCAGAGAATTAGATGGGAATATCATACATTGACACCCCACCCAGAGCATTATGACAGGCTAGAGAATGGGACCTCAGTATGTAGCCGAGAGCTGTCTGTAGAAGTCTACCATCTCTTGATGGTCAGGAGTGCCACGTTTTCCTCTCTTTGGAAAAAATAAACAGGTCTTTAATAACCTTTCAAACACATACTTGCAGCATCCGATGACCCCGGGAATGTATACTCAGTGCAATGGAATTCCCATCTCTTTCCTCAAGTCTTGCTTCTCCTCGCACCCTCTGTCACTGATACCCTTTCCTCTTTACTACCCATTTCTTCTTTGTTGCAAGCCTAACGTCCGGGAACATCTAACCTGTCATTGTCCCACAACATCTTCTCATTTCTCTCCATCCCTATTTCCCCTCTTATTTCCCTTTGGTTCTCCTGATTTTATAGACCCTGCACTCTCTGGCTTTCTCATCATTCACTAATTAGCATGTCTCCATGGTAACAGACAGTTGCAGAGCAGGAATCATTCTCTGTACCAGCTACTGCTGAGCAACCTCTGGGCCTAACAAGGAGGGGCCTTGACCCGATTAAGACAGGAAGACTTCTCTCTTCTAGGCAGCAGCGGATCCATACATTTCAGAGAAGGCTCTATTTCCTAGGGGATGTAATATGTCAATTTGCTTGAAACGGAGTGTGTACTTGGTCTCAGGCATGCAAAAAAAAATCAAAGTATGAAATAAACTGAGAAAATATTAAAGAAGACATAGGAGAAATTTCTAATACTGACTACGTGCTCCTGGTTTGTAAAGATTAGTGTTTCTTTGATCTGGAGGTTCATATGAAGCAACTGGTAGTAAATATTTGGGCACACTTACCTTTTCCTTTATATGTGCAGCACTAAGTGTGCCCCAATGAGCTGCATTGGTAGTAGAGAATACTTTGCATTATAAGACTCATTTTTATTTACTTTCGGGGTTTTCTTGTCTTCTGGTAGTATTCAACCCATAACTACATACTTAGAAGCAGCTGTAATTACTTTAATTATTGTGTTTACTTAGGCAAGTTTGCTTTTCACAAGTTGTAAGACACTTCTCACGTGTTTTCCTCTGGCTAGTAATCTAGGAAATTTATCGCATGCATGTATCATGTAGTAGACTTTATCCTATGTATTATGTTCTGAGATTTATAAGGTTAAGTGATTTTTGAAAGTTCAAGAAGTTAGTAAGAGCCTAAATTCATAGATACCTAGAAATCTGTATATGTTTAAGTATGTTTTAGCTGGGCATAAGACTGGTTGTTCTTCCAGAGGGTCTAAGTTTGATTCCCAGCACACACATGTTGATAACTTCAGTTCTAGAGTACCCAAAGACTTCTTCTGGCCTTTGAGGGCAGAAGGTATGCATGTGGTATACAGAAATATGTGTACCCAAAACACTAATACACGTAGAATAAAAAATCTTTAGAAATAGATGTATTAGTTATGCACTATTTTATGAAGATATTTATCAGAAGTCCAGAAGGCTACATTGATGAAAAATTTCACACTTCTGTTTTCATAAAGCTATTTCGATCAACTGAGAAAAGGGTAATGTTGAAAGCGATAGAATCTTAGGCAATGAAGAGTCAAGGCAACTGATGAGTTTCTGGAATATGAAGGACTGAAATGTTTTAGTAAGATGTTCACTTCATGAAAAAATGTTGGGGAAACATTTGGCCTTCGGATCTATAAATCTGGGCTGACATACTATGGATTGAGTATGGAAGAATACAAAAGTTTCCAAACTCAAACTGAGAAGTTATTAATTCATATACGTCATTCCAGGAATTTAATCTATGGAAATTGCCACAACACCAAGATGACATTTTGAAGTTTATTTACTTATTTTATAAAGATTTATTTGAGAGAGAGAGAGAGAGAGAAAGAGAGAGAGTGAGTCTACATGCTTGAGTTGCTGTATATGCAGCATATGCATGTAGAGACCCGAAGTGTGTGCTAGATCCTGGCTGGTTGTGAGTCACCATGCAGATGCTAGGAATCAAAACTGGGTTCTTTATAAGAGCAGCCAGCACCCTTAACTGCTGACCCACATTGCTATTCCCTGAAGACTTTAAAGTTTCTCCTCAGGCATTAGTGCTAGTGTGGGAGATCAAGTCATCAGAGAGTCTTTGCTCCTGCTATGTCCCAATATCTGGCTTACTATCTGATGCTGCTTTTCTTCTTTTCTTTCATTTTTAGTTTTTATTTTAAAAACCCATTTCAGACCCAGAATTGTTCCTGACTAAAAGAAACACAAGATGCAGCAGAGATCGAAGGAAAGACCATCCAGTGATTCCCATGGGTGGTCACCAAACCCTGAAACTATTACTGAGGCCATGTTGTGCTTGCAGACAGGAGCCTAGCATTCTCCTGTCTCTGAGGGGCTCCACCAGCAGCTGACTCAGACAGATATGGATAAGCCAACCATAGGATTTAGGTGGGGGATCCCTATGGAAGAGTTAGGAGAAAGATTGGAGAAGCTGAAGGGGATGTCAACCCCATAAGAAGACCAAAAGTATCAACTAACTAGACACCTGGGAGCTCCCAAAGACTAATTCATCAACCAGAGAGCATACAGAGGCTGGTCTGTGGCCCCTGGCACATATGTAGCAGAGAACTGTCTTGTCCGGCCTCAGTGGAAGATGTGCTTAATCCTGTAGGAACTTGAGACCCTCTCAGAGGCAAAGGTGAGGGGAATAGGTTGAAGAACTCTTGGAGGCAGAACTGGGAAGGGGGGGGCAACATTTGGAATGTAAATAAACAAAACAAAAAAAAATCTATTTCCGAGTTTTCAAGAAGGGAAAGAGACTTCATGTGAAGGTGGAATGACTCAGAGGGATTTTTATCACAAGTTGTCCTGGCAAAGGTTCACTCCACAGTGGGAAACACCAAAAACACTTTTTATGGGAGCTGGAGGACCAGGTTTCAAATCTCCTGCATTCACAACACCGGAATAGCCTGTCGTCTGCCCGCCTGTAATTGTAGTACTTGGGAGGCAGAGGAAGCAGATTCTTGGAGCTAGCAGACCAGGTAGACTGACTGTATCAGGCAGCTTCAGTGGGAGCTCTTGCCTCAGTAAGGATGGAGAGTGATGAAGGCAGATACCAGGTTCTGACCTCTGCACACACACACACATACACACATGAACACATGCACACATGAGCACATGCACACGTCATATTTCTTTTGCTGTCACTAACATTGGCCTTTAAATCCTGTGACCTTCATTTTCTTCTTGTCTCAATTTTACTATTTTCTTGAGGTCTTTTCTTCTGACACAGGGCACATCTTATGAGTCTCTGTACTCATTTTATTTGCAGACTCCAGGACATCACAGACTATGCCCAAAGCAGTTGTCTTACCACCACCAAAAGCGGTTCTGAAATCAAACCAAAAGACTAATTCTGGCACTGTCTCATACATTTTTTTTTTGGCTAAGTTTTCATGAATGTCTCTCTAGGTACTGTTGTCTTCCCAGGGTGAAGGAACTTGATGACTATTTATTTTCCCCCAGATACAGTCAGCTACTAATGAACGTCTTAGTCTGAACGGTCACCAAGTCATTCACAGTGGAGGCAGATCTACAAGAAGCCATGGAAAGAAGTAGTTGAAATAACTTGTTATAAATGGGGTCCTTCTTGTTAGAGGTAGATAAAACTAGAGCCAGGTAATAATGAAGATGACTTTACCCCCGCCACAGTGTCGTGTCAAGGGGTTTCTGAAAATTCCATAAGGAATTGCTTCATGTTCAATGTCTACCTCATGCTTGAAAATCTTCCACATATGTCTACACCAAAATGTAGCCTTCACGTTCTTTAAGACTCCGTGACTCAGAATGGGATGTGGCCTATCAAGTATGTGTCATTAAAAGGGTGATGATGACTCCAGCCTTGATTTTGCAAGGCTGATGGACTTTGTACCCAAAGTAGTCAGTCTCTCACTGCCTCAGCCTCTCTGAATGTGTGCACAATTCACTACAGAGCAAAGATTTCCATTGCTTGTTCTCAAACTCAGTATTCTCAGAGCCTTCTAAACAACGATCAACTTACAAATTTAGTTTAAATGGTGTATATTATGCTTGTCATTCATACCAATGAAATACCTGAGATTTAAGGGGGATGGGTACTTTTAAGGAATGGCTCCCAGGGGAGAGGCTATGGGGAGGGGTGACCGGGAGGGTGGCAGTGAGTGGGACGTAAAGTAAATAATAATAATAGTAATAATAATAATGATGATGATAATTAACAACAACAACAACGATGATGATGATAATAATAATAATAATAATAATAATAATAATAATAATAATAATAATGGAATGGCTTCAGCCAATTACTGGTGTCAAGTGCTTTTGAGTCAGGCTGTGAAAATATAGCCGGAAGACCTCTCTTCGCAGCAAGCATTATCGTCTTCTACCAGTGTTATGCTTGGGACCTCCATCAGGACTGTGGTAATGGGGCTACAATCCCCACCGGCTGCTCTAGCCAATGAATGAGTACATCTCAGATGCTTCAGTGGGTGTGTCCTGAGGGATGGAGGGTTCTCTGTCAAGGGCGTTAGCTTGAGAAGTTACCCACTGAACTTCACAGCTTTTCTAGACCTACAGTGAGACACCTTTTTTTTTTTTACCTGTGTGTAGAAAAACTTTAATGTTTAAGATAAAGTGTCATTATAGTATATAAAAATATTTACATAATGTGCATATATTTGTGTGCGTGTGTTTGTGTGTGTGTGTGTGTGCACGCATTTATTGATGGATGTAGTGTATAGATGAGATCATCTAGTTACACTGACTTAGTATCTGGATATGGGAAACAGGGAACCAAACTTTCTAAAAATGATTAGTAAGTTTTTGTTTAATCAAATGGCTGGCAGAAACTTGAAATTTCTTTAACATATTAGTTTTAAGTTCTATAGAAAGTTCTTTTAGGAAAGAAAAAATAACCATTCCAAGAAAGTTCTTTTTGTTTTTCCAATTATAGTGAGCTGCATTGTTCTCCTAAGCAAGGAGGTGGACTTCATCCTTCTTACCACTTTCATCCTTGCCTACCCCAGGGACTGTGTTACAATGTAACAGGATGGTTTCCATTTATTAAAACATGATACCGTGAGTTCATTGTGACGTGCTTTTGTCTGAACAGTGCTGAAGAAAAAAAAAACAATTTTATTAGTTTTTGTACTAAGTATAGAAATAATGGCCATTCATGCAGGTGTTTGGAACCTAAATATTTGCACCTGAAAATAATAGAAACCATATTTCCTTAATAAAATTTAAGGAAAATCTGTTTTAACATAATGATTAAATCTTATTTTATTGCAGACCTAATATCAGATTAATCAGTGAGTAAGAATCCCGATTCTACGCAAGGAAAATTGATTCTGTTTTGCTCAAGAGATGAAATTGCTTCTTGTGGCCATGAAGGCAGGTATGGAGAAGCTAAGTGAGTTCTATTTCTTTTTTTTTTTTTCTATTATCCTCTCTTGCCATTTTTCTTTCTTTTTTTTTTTTTTATTAACTTGAGTATTTCTTATACACATTTCGAGTGTTATTCCCTTTCCCGGTTTCCGGGCAAACATCCCCCTCCTCCCTCCCCTTCCTTATGGGTGTTCCCCTCCCAACACTCCCCCCATTGCCGCCCTCCCCCCATAGACTAGTTCACTGGGGGTTCAGTCTTAGCAGGACCCAGGGCTTCCCCTTCCACTGGTGCTCTTACTAGGATATTCATTGCTACCTATGGGGTCAGAGTCCAGGGTCAGTCCATGTATAGTCTTTAGGTAGTGGCTTAGTCCCTGGAAGCTCTGGTTGCTTGGCATTGTTGTACTTTTGGGGTCTCGAGCCCCTTCAAGCTCTTCCAGTTCTTTCTCTGATTCCTTCAATAGGGGACCTATTCTCAGTTCAGTGGTTTGCTGCTGGCATTCGCCTCTGTATTTGCTGTATTCTGGCTGTGTCAACATTACCCTTTGGCTGTATATGTATGGGCCACATGTGGGGCAGGCTCTGAATGGGTGTTCCTTCAGTCTCTGTTTTAATCTTTGCCTCTCCCTTCCCTGCCAAGGGTATTCTTTTTCCTCATTTAAAGAAGGAGTGAAGCATTCACATTTTGATCATCCGTCTTGAGTTTCGTTTGTTCTAGGGATCTAGGGTAATTCAAGCATTTGGGCTAATAGCCACTTATCAATGAGTGCATACCATGTATGTCTTTCTGTGATTGGGTTAGCTCACTCAGGATGATATTTTCCAGTTCCAACCATTTGCCTACGAATTTCATAAACTCGTTGTTTTTGATAGCTGAGTAATATTCCATTGTGTAGATGTACCACATTTTCTGTATCCATTCCTCTGTTGAAGGGCATCTGGGTTCTTTCCATTTTCTGGCTATTATAAATAAGGCTGCGATGAACATAGTGGAGCACGTGTCTCTTTTATATGTTGAGGCATCTTTTGGGTATATGCCCAAGAGAGGTATAGCTGGATCCTCAGGCAGTTCAATGTCCAATTTTCTGAGGAACCTCCAGACTGATTTCCAGAATGGTTTTACTAGTCTGCAATCCCACCAACAATGGAGGAGTGTTCCTCTTTCTCCACATCCTCGCCAGCATCTGCTGTCACCTGAGTTTTTGATCTTAGCCATTCTCACTGGTGTGAGGTGAAATCTCAGGGTTGTTTTGATTTGCATTTCCCTTATGACTAAAGATGTTGAACATTTCTTTAGGTGTTTCTCAGCCATTCGGCATTCCTCAGCTGTGAATTCTTTGTTTAGCTCTGAACCCCATTTTTTAATAGGGTTATTTGTTTCCCTGCGGTCTAACTTCTTGTGTTCTTTGTATATTTTGGATATAAGGCCTCTATCTGTTGTAGGATTGGTAAAGATCTTTTCCCAATCTGTTGGTTGCCGTTTTGTCCTAACCACAGTGTGACACTTTTACTAAACCTCGTTTGCTCTCTCTCTCTCCTTCACCGAGGCCAGACGGCCGTGCCATCCGATGGCCCTGCCAGCTTCCCTGCTCCCTCCCATCCCGCTTCACAGGTGTTTGCCCGAATGAACGCTTTGGATGCCTTTTTACTGGAGGTGCTAAGTTAGTCCCCATCTCATTTAGCCTCGCCAACCTTAGGAGCTGCTCACCACGGTCAGAAGCCAAGACTGACGGAGTTTAAAGTATTCCTGGGTCACCCAGCTGACTGCTCCCGCTCCCATGTCCTAGCGACTCTTCCCGTTGCTCCTCTCTGTGTAGAATTCTGGTTTATGCTCACTGCTACCTCATGATCACTCTCCCTGTTGATATTTCATTATCAAGAGAAAAAAAACCAGGAAAAATCATTCTAAAGCTACTTAAAATAATATGGAGGAGAATAGTAGTTAATATACTTTGCTTGACATTGTAATTAATCTACTAACTTAATTTTTAAGCTTTCTCACACACATCACTGACCGGGAGCGCGCGCGCGCGCGCGCGCGCACACACACACACACACACACACACACACGTGTGTGTGTGTGTGTGTGTGTGTGTGACATATACATCTCATTTTATATTTCTTTTTCCTTCGGAGTCAGCATGTGAATTTGTGACATTCTCTAGGGAGCTTGAGGTCTAAGAACCAATGAAGAGATCACAATGAAACAA
The DNA here is from genome assembly GCF_021556685.1 of Rattus norvegicus. Classification (NCBI taxonomy): domain Eukaryota; kingdom Metazoa; phylum Chordata; class Mammalia; order Rodentia; family Muridae; genus Rattus; species Rattus norvegicus. The sequence continues at coordinate 86,858,325 of NC_141548.1, read as the reverse complement.
GCATCCGGTCTTCAAGCATTGAGTGCCTATTGCGAGAAATTCTCCGCATTATTTAAAAGGCAGCACTTCTCATTTGGTTCATGTGGCCCTGTGAGCTTTCTGAAGGCAAGAAGACACTCTTGTTGCCATGGATAAAAGGCTGGGTATAGTTTGGGGGCTGTGGGCTGCTTGTGGGCCAGGAGCCAAAGCCATGGCAGCCAGCTCCGGGGAAGCCTTAAAAAGTGGAATGGATTCCTAAGGACTCAAGAACCCAGTGGGAAGTGAGGAAACAAAGGGAGACTTCTCCCCCCCCCCCCCATCCCCTTCCCTTTCATTCTCGGCAAAGAAAAGCACAATTTTCTATAATTCACTCCCAAACCTGGTGAGAGTTCAAGAGGACACGGGGCCCGAGGATCTGCGCTCGAGTGGCGTCTGGGATAACGCTGTGTGTAAGATCTTTCGTGCAGAAGAACACGAGTTTCCCTCTGTACTTTGCAGGGTATCTTTTCATGTAATTAGGGAAGCTGATCCTTCCCAGAGCTGTGACACCAGTGCAGTGGATGCTCCAAGGTGATGCACAGACCCCTGCTGCATAGCCATTCTCTTTGTATCTCTGGTCAGGACCCCAGTAGTCAGCGCACCATCTATTTCCCCAGGACAGGTTTCCTGTAGGATCTGAGCTATTGACGGAGGCTCCCGCGGGTGGTCGTCTTACTTTAAACAATACTTTAGCTCCACAGTGTTCAGCTTGCCGCTCCTGCTTCGTTTCCTATGTCTTCTTCACATCATGCATTTGACAAAGCAAAGCACTTTTTATCCTCGAAGGCCAGAACACCTTTGCAGGAGCAGGGCCTACTGCTGGTGCCACCCTCCGGTGCTTCAGGGCATTCTGCGGTCCTGACCTAAGAGGTCATTGTGATTCCATTAATACTGAGGTACAACCTCCATCATGAAGTCTTTCCCCAAACTTCAAAACTCGCGTTACTTTATCCTCTGCACCGTTTGAGGACATCGTTGAGCTGTAAATAATTATATTTTTCTCTGTATAGGCACATTCAAATTCAACATCTTTCCCCTGAATGTCTATATGAAATGCGCAGTCCTGAAAACGTCATTTTTAGATATAGTATTTTAAAAATACATTTCACAAAAGCTGTGTGACGATGATCCCTTTGGGTGGAGATAGATTATTACTTCATTCTGATATTATTGAACTAGTGACCCTTTAAAACAGAGGGTGACCATAGAGGCAAGGAATCCTTTTAGTTACAGCTTATTAAACAAACTCTTGTTAAGGTTCCCGATTTCCCCCAAAACTTTTGAAAGGAGGTTCTGGGAAGTTGTAAGGCATTCTTCTGGTGGCTGACCCTGTGTGGTTGGCCAGCATGCATTGGTAACAGTGTGTCTCATCGGCCTGTCTGTAAGCTGTATCTATTTGATCACAGGTATGGTGAGCTCAGGAGCCTTCAGGGTCAGCAGGTCACACACTCTCTCTGGATTAGGTGTCAGGGATTTATTTATTTATTGTTACTGTGGTTAGCAATATGGCTGCCCAGTGCAAGCCCTGTCACTACACTTTGCCTACAGAGATGTTGGTTCACTTCTTGTGCTATGCTCCAAGCCACGAGGAGTAAGTGGACAGTCAACGCCATGAAACATTTATCTTAAAAGTAGTCTTTATTATTTGCGTTCTTGTCTAATACTCCTACCCAAACCAGCATCTTTTGAAACTGACAGTCCTATTTTTAACTGACACAGACCCCAGCCTTTGGGTCAAAGCAGTTTTGTGTCTCATTCCCCTAAATGGCATCTGCTGGGACACCACCCTGACAATCCTTTGCGACTAGTGTGTGCTCACTCTCATTTTAAGAAGGCAGATACAGCAAATACAGAGGCGAATGCCAGCAGCAAACCACTGAACTGAGAATAGGACCCCCGTTGAAGGAATCAGAGAAAGAACTGGAAGAGCTTGAAGGGGCTCGAGACCCCATATGAACAACAATGCCAACCAACCAGAGCTTCCAGGGACTAAGCCACTATCTAAAGACTATACATGGACTGACCCTGGACTCTGACCCCATAGGTAGCAATGAATATCCTAGTAAGAGCACCAGTGGAAGGGGAAGCCCTGGGTCCTGCTAAGACTGAACCCCCAGTGAACTAGACTGGTGGGGGGAGGGTGGCAATGGGGGGAGGGTTGGGAGGGGAACACCCATAAGGAAGGGGAGGGGGGAGGGGGATGTTTGCCCGGAAACCGGGAAAGGGAATAACACTTGAAATGTATATAAGAAATACTCAAGTTAATAATAATAAAAAAAAAAAGAAGGCAGAGATCACGAGAGAAATGGGTTGGTCAACTGAGGTTAAAATGTCTTCTCCCTGTCCCATCAGCTACAGTTTGATCGCCTCATTACTTACTTTAGGATGAGCTATTTCCAAAGTATGAATACTTAATGTGTACGTTCCATGCTGTCTAGAACTAGCTGTTAATATGACTGCTCCTAGCTCCTAATCTTAAAGGATGCTTGGGAAGGTTGGAAGTATCATTTAGTGGCTCTTATGGGTTTGAGTTTCAGAATCAACTCAACAACAAGCAATTCCACTCAACGAACGAAGTGCAGGGATGCTGAATGTTTTGTAGTAAGTTAGTGAAACTCAACTAAGTTTTCACCTTGTTAGTCGGTAGCTTCAATATAAAAACAAACAAACAACAAACAAACCTGTCTTTACAACAAATCTCAATTTGACTCCTGTGCTGAGAAATTCACGTAGTTTTCATGCCTTTGCTAATAAAATAGTATTTGCCATTATTTATTAAATGTCTATCATTTTTTTCCAGCCCATTCCTGAATCAATTCCTAGAAGCATTGCACGATTTGTTCTTGATATTTCCATTACATTATGGTGATAATGACACTCAGAGAGATATCGTGCCCTGCATGGAAGCAGTGCCCAGAGTTTGGGACCGCCACTCAGGAGAGAAGCAGGAGAAGGATGTGGTCATGGGGACAAGTGGCTGCACACTTTTTCAGAAGGAAACCTGCTACTCAGAGCTTTGACAACGGCTACCAGAACCAACCAGGAGTCAGCTAACTAGCTGGACTTTCCGATGCTTCAGAAATTAGATATCCATTCTTGCAATGAAATATTACAGCCTAATTTTATTCTTCTCCACATGCACATCCAGTTTTCTTAGCACAATTTTATACAGAAGATGCTTTCTTTTCTGCAGTGTATGTTTTTCATTTTAATATGTGTCAATTGTCGATTGCTATGTGCACCCATGCTTGGGTGGTCTGGTTGTTCCATCAGTCTATATGTCTGTTTTTGTGTAAGTGCCATACTATTTTGGACATTATAGCTTTGTATTATGTTTTAAAGCTTGAATGGCAATCCCGCCAGCAGTCCTCTCATTGCCCAGTTTTGCTTTGGCTACCTGGGGTCTTTTTCAGAATTATATGAGTTTTAGGATGGATTTTTCTATTTCCGTGAAGAATGTTGTGGGAGTTTTTATTAGAATAGGGCTGAATGTATAAATATCTTTTGGACATATACATATGTATATATTAATTATATTACTATATACTATATATTAATATATTAAAAGACCATGAATTTGAGAAGGAGGAGGACACAGAAGGAGTGGGAGAAGGCGAGGGAGGGGGAAATGATGTAAATACAATTCACATACATGAAATTAAATATAAATTTAACAATTATAAATCAGTCATACAAAAGTAAAAGTTTGCACTCCTATTCCAGGTGCCCACTACCTGGCTTCAACAACGGTAACAACTTTGACTTTTTTTTATCTTCATGTTTAGTTTTAATAATTTCACATAGCCTCTTCACGCTTCTGTAAAGAGAATCACACTACTTCTAAGCCATGAGAGTTTTGTTAATTGTTTTCAGGTCATCCATTTTTTTTTCATGTTCCATGTTGCATAGGCTGCTTCTGTCATTTCCAAAAAGAAATGACAAGAGTGTCCTTAGCATGCTTGTAGCCTGATCGTCTTTTTATTGTTATCGAATGACATTTATGAACCATCATTTCTTAGGCATTGGAGTATCTAGGGAATCAATGCCTTAATTAAACACAAACACATTTATACTAAAATGTTTATGTAACTTCAGAAATGCTGGTCATAAGTAAAATAAACTCCAAACATATTAAAAATCACTGAGATCGTGTGAACAGGAATATTTATATTACAGTATAAATAACCTAGTATTTATATGTGATACTAGTGCATTTAAACATGGCTGGGAGGGTTTTTGTTATGATGAGTGTTATAATTTAAAAGTCCTACTCAAAGAAAGTCAACTAGCAATGGGAACATTTGTTTATATCTCACCTTGTTAAAATGTGTCTAACTTGTTTATGTAGGAAACAACTTGCAACTCTGACAGAAGGCTGCCTTGTTGGTGAACTTTCCGTTTCTTGCTACAGGCAGGCAGTGGGAAACAGGAAGACTTTCTAACTGTGGGAATTAAACGCTTAAAAAAATTTAACATTTTATTCGATTTTATTTTATTTAATATTCTAGGAAGTTCACAGCCACCAGCAATTCAAAGTAATTTCAGGTGCACCTGGGAGTTTGGCGTCCTCGGCGGAGCTGTTAGTTAGGCAAAGCTCGCAGCTGAAGTGAGTATGTTTAGTAGCACACGTGAAGGGATTGTTCTAAAATTGATGCTCAAGGCTCCATCTTTGACAACTGCTCGGCTATTGACGGTCCTGATCTTAAACATTACCTTCTTAGAGTATATGTGTGACCATCAGAAGGTGGCAATGTGGCACGCGTGCTGTCATGCCTTTCAGGACTGTTGGGAGAGTTTGCCCTTGATCTGGTGTGTTCTTAGAAAATGCTCTACCACTGCTTCCAAGAGCTTTAATAGCTCCTTGTCCTCCATTACTGCTGTCGGCTCCCTGTGCTTCGCCACTCTGGGCCACCTCCTCTCCTTTATCCTGCTTCTGTATGTCTGACAGCTTCTCTCTGTCCCATTGTCCCCTCTGTCCCTCTGCCCCTCCCCTGCTTCTCTCTCTCTCTCTCTCTTTCTCTCTCTCTCTCTCTCTCTCACACACACACACACACACACACACACACACACACACAGTCTCTTCACCCTTCTGTAAAGAGAATCACACTGCCTCTAAGCCATGAGAGTTTTGTTTATTGTTTTCAGGTCATCCCTTTGTTCACATTCTATGTTGCCTAGGCTGCTTCTGTCATTTCCAAAAAGAAATCTCTACACACTACTTCTTTGTGTAAATTTTTTTTGCCCGCCCATCACTTTGCATTTACCATGATTCAAGTGTCTCAGTTAGGTTTTACTGTTGTGAACAGACACCATGACCAAGGAAACTCTTATAAGGATAACATTTAATTGGGGCTGGCTTACGGGTTCAGAGGTTCAGTCCATTATCATCCAGGTGGGAGCATGAAAGCATCCAGGCAGGCCTGGTGCAGGGGGAGCTGAGAGCTCTACATCTTCCTCTAAAGGCTGCTAGTGGAAGACTGACTTCCAGGCAGCTAGGATGAGGGTCTTAAAGCCCACACCCACAGTGACATACGTACTCTAACAGGCCCACACCTTCTAATAGTGACACTCCCTGGACACCTCCCAATAGTGACACTTCCTGGGCTGAGCATATAGGAACCATAACATCAAGTGTGTCAACGTGTGGCCTTTATAAGATGCCTATTACCCAAGCCCGAAGACCAACCTGTGTTTGAACCCCGTGACCTGTATAGTAGAAGAAAAGAATTAACTCCTACTATTTGTCTTCTGTTTTCTACACATGTGCTATTGTATGAGAGCCCCTCTCACCTAAATAGTAAATAATTAAGTAATAAATAAAATAAAAAAGAAACAATTGAAAAAAAAAGAAACAATTGTGCAGTTTCTCAGACACGTGATCACAATCCCAGTAGTACAAGCAAGTGTTTTGACAGAGCTGACAGCTGGTAGTCATCCCCTATAGATTCTCCTTAATGGGAAAGGGGAGAAAAGTCATTCTTTGTTCTCTGAGGATCTCTATCAGATCCTGGAAGAAGTGAGAAATGGCTAGGGGGAACATTGACAGGCAAGGTGTCCAATAATGAATTTGCAGAAGCGCTGACTGTTCCTAAAGGTGGTAGAGCCAGTCCTTATCGTTGAAGACATCCTCCACTTCAGACACTGGGCCAAGAGGTTTTTGAGCTGGGACTAACCTGAAAGTGTCCTCCCTAAAGACTAGCTATCATGGTACCACAAGGCAACATCCAAGCTTCCAAGGGAAGGAAGCAGCCCAGCTGTGATGCCTATGAACCACAACAAGGACCAGCACTCATGATAACCTTAAGGCTACAATAGTGGCAGGCATACCTTATGGGTAACTAGTATTTTTCTAATTGTTTTTAGTTCCCATTCAACCAGAAGTAAATCATGCCTGGTGCTGGGAGGATAGCCAAACACCCATGACTAGAGAAGTCATGGATCTTGGAAGAGAACCTACAACTACCACTTTACTAAACCAGTATAATTCTTAACTACATTCTAAATATTTAGCCTTATGACCACAGATACGTGTACTTTTCATCCTCCATCAAAGAAACTTTTCTTTGTAATAGATGGAGACCATTACAAAAATCCCCACAACTAATCAAAAGTTACGAAGATACTTTGTGGTAGATACCCGATCCCAACAATGTATCTACAAGACAATTGCTATACCTAAGGTTTAGGGATCACTGAGGAGAGGGGGGCATTGTTAGAGCCAGAGGAACAGGAAGTTTGCTGTGAGATTTTTGTCTCTTAGAAATGTCAGGGAAGAACCACCAGATTGAGTCACAAATTGTTTGTATCAGCTTGCAATCCCATTAGCAAGGAAAGAGTGTTCCTCTTTCTCCACATCCTCGGCAGCATCTGCTGTCACCTGAGTTTTTCATCTTAACCATTCTGACTGGTGTGAGGTGGAATCTCAGGGTTGCTTTGATTTACATTTCCAGATGACTAAGGATGTTGAACATTTCTTTAGGAGCTTCACAGTCATTCGATATTCCTCAGTTGAGAATTCTTTGTTTAGCTCTGTATCCCATTTTTAATAGGGTTATTTGGCTCTCTGGAGTCCAACTTCTTGAGCTCTTTGTATATATTGGATATTAGCCTTCTATCAAATGTAGGATTGGTAAAGATCTTTTCCCAATCTGTAGGTTGCCATTTTGTCCTATTGACAGTGTCTTTTGCCTTACAGAAGCATTTCAGTTTCATGAGGTCCCATTAATCAATTGTTGATCTTAGAGCCTGAGCCATTGGTGTTCTGTACAGGGAAATGTATTTGAGGCTCTTTCCCATTTTCTCTTTTATTAGATTCAGTGTATCTCATTTCATGTGGAGATCCTTGATCCACTTGCATTTGAGCTTTGTACAGTGAGATAAAATTGATCCATTTGCATTCTTCTACATGCAGACTGCTAGTTGAACTAGCACCATTTGTTGAAAATGCTGTCTTTTCCCACTGCATAGTTTTGGCTTTTTTGTCAAAGATCAAGTAAATAGACATGGCTCCCAGTGGAGGTATGGGGCCACTCATCCATTTTAAAATTTTGGACCCAGAATTGTTCCTGTCTAAAGGAAATGCAGAGACAAAGAGTGGAGCAGAGACTGAAGGAAAGGCCATCCAGAGACTGTCCCACCTGGGGATCCATCCCATCTGCAGCCACCAAACCCAGGCACTATTGCTGATGCTAAGAAATGCTTGCTGACAGGAGCCTGGTATAGCTGTCCTCTGAGAGGTCCTGCCAGCACCCAACTAAGACAGATGCCTGTCTCCACAGCCAACCATTGGACTGATCCCATAGACCCCAATGGAAGAATTAGGGGAAGGAGAAGGAGCTGAAGGGGATTGCAACCCTATATCAACGAACTGGCCTGCCTACAGCTCCCACAGATTAAACCACCAACCAAACAGTATACATGGGTCTGGCCCATGGTTCCTTCTACATATGTAGCAGAGGGCTGCTGTAGCTGGCATCAATGGGAGGGGAGGCCCCTGGTCCTGTGGAGGCTTGTTGCAGTGAAGGCTTGATGCTGGAGGGGTGAAGTGGAAGTGAGTAAGTGGGTGAGGGAGCACCCTCTTAGAGACAAAGAGGAGGGTGTGGGGGGCTTGCAGAAGGGACACCTGGAAGGGGGACAACATTTGAAATGTAAATAAATAAAATAATTAATATATATAAAAATAAGTAGCATTCGCAGAGAAAGAAATGTCAGGGAAGTTGTGCTCATGAAGTCTCACAAACATGTCTGGCCAAACAAGATGACAGTTACGGACATACTAACAAGGAAGAGGGGTAACTCGGGGATGCCAGGAACAGGAGGGATGGTTTTCCCTAAGGAAGAGACCCCCAATTGGTTACCAAATTCTAAGTTTGCCGTCCCTGAGATTGTATGCATGTAAGTAACATACAGACTGAATGGTTTACATTTACATATTTAGGTATATATGTAACAACAATTAAAGCAAAAAAGGCCATGGAATTGAGAGACAGCAGGGAGGCACACGGGAGGGATTGGAGGGGGGAAGAGGGTGAGCTAATTATATTATAATTCAAAAATAAAATGTAAAGTTCCAATTGTGCCAGTGCTGCCATCTTCTCCGCCTGTCCTCTTTCTTCCTTTGCAGGCCTTAGCTCCTTGGCTGCCTCCCTTCTGCCGTCTATAGAGCTTTACTAGTCTCCTTTCTGTGAGACAGAGCAGAACAGCACTGAGCTCGAGATGAGAAGAGCTGAGCGCATCGATGGGGAAGGAGCAAGTACAAGGCTGTTGTGGACCTCGATGTGGTCACGTGGGTGTGGTTATGCAGGTGGGTATGAAACTCAATTGCATGTTATGGTCCTCAGTCTGTTCCCTTTATTTTGATGGATGCAGGCTAAAAATCAGTGAAATGGAAGGAAGAAAGGGTGGGATAGAGGGAGGGAGGAAGGGAAGGAGGGAGAGAGGGAGGGAGGGAGGGAAAGTAGGAGGGAGAAAGGAAGGAAGAAAGGAAGAGAAGGGTAGGAGGAAGGGAAGGAGAAGGAAGGGAGGGAGGAAGGGAGGGAGGGAGAGAGGGAGGGAGGAAGGGAAGGCGGGAGAGAGGGAGGGAGGAAAAGTGGGAGGGAGGAAGGAAGGAAGAGAAGGGTAGGAGGAAGGGAAGGAGAAAGGAGGGAGGGAGGAAGGGAGGGAGGAAGGGAGGGAGGAAGAGAGGGAGGAAAGGAGGGAGGGAGGGAGGAAACAGGAACTGGAGCCTTCCAGCCCATCCTCACCCTCCTGCCCTCTGCCCTGTGAGATTTACTCATGTCACCATTTATTACTTGGTTACCCAGTATCTGTATTTACAATTTTTTCATTCATTTTCTGCATAACATTTCCACCCCCCAGAAACCAGATTCTAAATGACACGTCGTCTGAAGCTCATGTTTTGTCTTCTAGTAGGGGTTCTTCTTTGTCTTAAATGAGGAGAACACAAGCTCCTCACCCAGAGAGCAGCTGACTTTCATTTTAGAATCTTCTATTGTTTTCCTAAGTGTCTTGTGGACTGAAGTAATTTTGCCATTTCTCTCTATCATATCTGGGTGATTGCCCTCCCTGCGCAGCCATATCTTCTGTAAATATTGCCTAGAGATCAGCAGTGTGGAAAAAAATCTAGAAAATGTTTCCTTTTTGGTTTATGAGGTTCTTAGAGAAAAGAGGGAAAGAACTAAACAGCACACACAAGGATGATATTCCTCCTCTATTCTTTAAACACATTAAAGCAGGGGGAGAGAGAAAACAGTCATGACGGTTGATTGAGGGATAAAACACAGAGCAAATTTGACTTATTCAACTTTTATGAATCTCCAAATAGCATGTTTAAGTAGATCTGCCGAAGGTAGATATGTGTCTGCCAGGCAAGATGATGTTTAAAGAGGATAGTTCCCTGCATTTTTCTCAGGTCAGAAAGTGGGTTTGCAGCCTGGCTCTTAGAAAATATCAGGTGGAAATTAAGATGCTATTCATGTTTTGATGGCGACATAACCTCCGTGAGACGTCTCGCTTAGGGGAGGCAGCTCACCGGTCTGCCGCAGCTCACGGAATCCCTGTTAAGTGGCGATTCTGAGCCTGTAGTTCCTTTGCCCAGCTTCAGGTTGGGGAAAGTCAAGGCCAACTGAGGCGACCACTCGATGAGTTTTTGCAGAATCCTCTGGAGTTCTCTTGGTAGCACCATTCACCCGGCTGTTAGGGCCCTGACCCAGCATCCAGCTACAGTGTCAGTCATTCATTATCTGGAATCTTTTTAACCCCTTTGTGTTTTGGAGTCTTTACTTTTTCATATGGTGTTCATTTCCTCATCCTGGAACTAAACAGTGGGTGTTTGCTCATGTGATGCACTTCTCTGAGGGGAAGATGTCAAACCACACTGACCCTTTCCATATTCATTTGTTCAGTGTTTGGGAAAAGGCCTCGTTTGTAGGATCGTTGAAAAAGAAACTGCTGTGACATTTTCATATTTATTCTGAAAGCAAGACTTTCAAGCCTACATTATAAGCTATTAACACTTAACTGTATTAGTTATTTTGATTAATGAAAATTCTAGATAAAAAGAGGATGGGATTTATGTAATATTTTATGATTTAAGTTGTTTCATATTCTGTTTATAATTTTAGGAATTAGTCAGAAAGCACAAAGTAGACTCCTTCTTTCCTTCTTTCCTTCCTTCCTTCCTTCCTTTCTGCCATAGAACATACTTCATTAGCTGTTGAGCTCTCATTTTTCTGTACACTTTTGACTCCACATAGCTGTCCAGTCCAGAAGGCAGCAATGAGACCCACTTTGCCCCCAGCAGGGGCATCTCTACAGATAATGGAGGGTTTGCCAATGCTCTACAGGATTCAGGGCCACACCCTGCACACGTGGCCCACAGCAGAAAGCAATTCTTGACGCAGGGCTACTCTAGATTGATTTTCAAATCAGTTTTACACATACTGTTAGTTAGTGTTGTGTCAGGTTGGGATAGCACGACACCGGTATTAAACACACAGCATCTTGGCAGGTATGGGGATGTAAGGTAGGTTACCTGGTAAAGTATAGAAGATCTTAGTGCATTCTGTGTCTAGGGAGGAAACAAAGAATGATGCAGATCTTTGCCATGATTAGTCCTATAACTAATTAGAATTGTTACTCTGTAACTCTGCTACAAAGACAGACAGCGATGGGAAAGGGCACCTGATCTTGGACCTGAGAGTCCACAGCTCAGCCTATGTTACCTCACTCTTCATCTTGACTGGCATTAGCCTCTGACCTACACTGAGTGTGTTTCAGGTGGAAAGCAGTGAAGATTACATCGTGCTATGGACAAATTACCCTGTTAAATTTTTAAATGTTTACTAATAGGACACTGGCCTCTTAACAAACATTCAGAACAATTAGACTATAATAATTAGGTTATATTGCAGCCTATTAAACTACAAAATGCATTTGACCAGAGATCGATACTTGAAACATTTTTTTTTCTTTTAGATTAACAAAGAGCAAGCAAATGCATCAACACCGAGGATGTGTGCTGAGCTTTAAGGCGTTTCAAAGTAGCAAAAATTTGTTTTAGAAAATGTGTTCAAATAATCCAACATGGTTAAACATGTTTCATGTTTTCTTGTCAGAAGTGAAACTCTTACATTTGTATGCATGTTATATTGCTAAACTTTAAATGTTATATTACTATGCAGTATTAATAGCTGCAAAATTAGTTAATGACATAATCCAATTAGGAATTTCAAAAATAATATTTAGTCAGGAAACATTTTCACATGTGCAGATGGTTTTCCTGTGTTGCCCATAAATATTTATGAACCAATTTCTTGTTTTAGCCAAAAAGTGAAATTTTCCTTTGTTTCTGAGGATAGAACCCAGGACCTTATGCGTACCATACATTCTATCACAGAGCCATCCCTGACCTCAGTCTACTCTAAATCACATTATATCTGTGTTTCAGACTTATGAAAACACGTACACAAGTACACAACACTGAAATGCAAATGAATTTTACGCATCCAAAATAACTCTGGTTTCCATGATTATAAACCAGAAATGGCTGTGATGCAGATTACATATTATATATATTATATATTTGTACATGCATATATTATATGTGTATATAGAGAGTATGCAAATCTATAATTATATAAAGTTATTTTTTAACCAAACATAGCAGGTAAAACATAGAGGCAATTTCTTTTTTACTGCTTTTAAATAAACTTCAATTTTAAAAAGATGGGCTGTCTAGTAGTTAACCCATTCTAGGCACCTTTTAAACATCAATGACAAGTCAAAATGAAGACTTTTTTTTGCCACAAAACTTGTTTGGGATAATAACATAGAACTTTCCCTATCTTTCCTTTCTCTCCTTCCCCTTTTCCCCTTTCTACCTTTTGGATGCTTTCATATCTCTCTTACTTTTTTTCTTTTAAATACTCAGGTGTCATGTTAAAATTAGATGTTTAAGAAACAATCTTGTCAAAGGATTCTTTGCAAAGGGCGAAGGGCAATTCTGGCTCTCAGAGGACTCATCTTTCGTCGCTTTCAGAAACACTTTGTGATGCCAGTGTGGAGAATGCTCTTCAGGCTGCATGGGATATAAGGTTCCCCTCCTGATCTTGTCTCTACCAGTTTGTTATATGGCCAACCGGTCAATTGCATTGCAATGTCTATTCTCTCTCTCTCTGTCTCTCTCTGTCTCTGTCTCTCTCTCTGTGTCTCTCTGTCTCTCTCTGTCTCTGTCTCTCTCTCTGTCTCTCTCTGTCTCTGTCTCTCTCTCCTGTCTCTCTCTGTCTCTGTCTCCTCTCTCTCTCTGTCTCTGTCTCTCTCTTCTCTCTCTCCCCCTCCCTCCTTCCCTTGCCCTTTCTTCCCCCCTCTCTCCCTTCCTCCTCCACATTCTCTCTTTTCTTGCCTTTTTCTTTTCAGCTGAATAAAAAGTACCACTGACTTGTAATCCGAAAATGTTTTCTACAAGCTCTTATGATGATAATGTAACCATGGTTCTGAGCTAAAGAATCAGTGTAGAGCCAAGAGCAAGTAAAGATTCAAAGGAGGTTTAGTAATGGACCACAGAGCTTCATCCTCTATGAGTCTGTTATCTGGATTGGTGAGGTTACATCCCCCTAAAGTCGTGTGTGTGTGTGTGTGTGTGTGTGTGTGTGTGTGTGTGTGTGTGTAGTAAGCATGGGACACGGAGGATCTTACTAGTAGATAACTCATCTTGAAAAGAGACATTGCAAGGCTTGAGGAGACTGATCCATGAAGAGCACCCAAAATGGCTGAAGGGATTGGTGACTTTGTACTTCTCAGCTAGGGTCTGTTAGCTCAGCAGCTTCATGCTCTATCAGTTCGCCTCTTGTCTTTAGACCCGTACAGGGTTTCCACAAAGTACAGTGGAAAGACCCCTGGTTACGATTTGACTCTCATATTTTGAGTGATTTTATTTCTCTCATCCAGTGGCACCGTTCTGGGGAAGTCGCAGTCTTGAGAATGTCAGACCCAGCTGGTAGAGCAGGATACTGTGAGTGAGCCTTTGAAGGTCGTAGCTGGGTCCCATTTTATTAACAGAAGTAATTAAGGGAGGAGACACAGTAGAACTTAGTTTTCCCATTAGCAAGTATTTTAGACAAGCAAAGATGCTGGCACTCAGATGCTCGACGGAGACCGATATTTCTACACACAGGAAGAACAGCAGGAGGGATTAACGAGGAGGGAACAGAGTAGTTCATTCTTGTCCTTAGATTAGAAGGATGTTGTTATTGTTCAAAGCATAAAAATCTATAGTGAATTATGTAAGCGAGTCAGAAAAGCCTGTTTAAAATAATGCGATGAAGCTAACTTTTACCAGACCCCTTCAAGTGCACCTTCATTATTTGTTGATTTATTCACTGTGTGTATGCGAACATTATTTTTTTTTCTCTTCTTGAACTGTCCAGAGATTGGAAAAAATCTTCGTGTTCTGAAAGCATGTGTTTCTTCATGCATCGGTGCATGCCGAGTAGGGCTGTCCTTTCTCTAAATTAACATCTGCTTGCCTGTGCAATTTCCATGAGCAAATATGGGTATTTGCACACACAAATGGAAGTGCATGGAAATAAAATGCGCTTGGTATTAGTGGGCCCATCCAGGTTTGGCTTTTTGAGTTAAAAGCCCTCTAAATGCTTCCTGGATTTCTGAGGGAGCTTCCCTTAGCAAGCAGAATTCATGAGCCAAGGCAAGGAGTTATAACTCCATTAGCCAAAGATCCCTGGACAAAGGAGATAGACTTGTTTATTTACTTTTAATTGAAGGTATGAAACTTCTTAAAGGGTAACATTTTACTAGAGTACAGTATAAGTTAACATTTGGTTCTGAATTATTTACTAGTTGGTTATGGGTTTTAAATGAAGAGTATATCCTTTGATCTTTCCTCATTGATCATTTGATAAGCTGTGTATTTATGGAGGATGAAAATGATGGCTTGGACATACAAAATAGTGTTATCACATGATATGGAAACTATAGAGGATGACACCATTTCACTAATATTAGTAATGGTTCAAATGTTCAAATATATAAAAAAAATGTTCAAATATGTCTATATCTGGAGAAGCAAACAGTTTCTTACAGTCATAATCATTCAGCCCTGGCTTAAGAAGTGACTTTATGCCATGTAGGAACCCAGATCCTCAAAGCTGCTCTAATGAAGAGCCACAAGTCCTGATCCCTTATTCTCCATGACACAGACAGAAAAATCTTAAAATGTATACTCCTCGCCTCAGTTCCTTGCCACAAAGATGTGCCTAGTTAACCTGTGCCTAAGCCTAAGCATAATTTAAGAATGTTCGCTTCCTTTCCTTGTGATTTCCCACCAACCAGTCTTACTTTCTTGCTTTTTTCCCGTTTGTTTTTGTTTTTGTTTTTGTTTTTGTTTTGAGAGGGTTTCTCTGTGTTGTTTTGGAACTCACCCTGTAGACCAGGCTGACCTCAGACTTGAAGATCCTCCTTCCTCTGCCTCCTGAGTGCTGGGATTAAAGGCATGTGCCACCATTGCCTGTCTGTCGTTTTGCTTTTAGTGGCTAGTTTCCAAGGTCGAAAAGAGATATTTCTCAGAATGCCCAGTAACTGATGAAGGCCCCAAAGCCAAGTCAACTGACTAAAATCATGACTGATAAGATCAAATAAATTTTCCTTATTTACCATCAGTTGAATCAGGGGAAGATTGTATTTTCCAAAGATGGCCGTAATATGACTTTCCCTCCTACATGTTCTTCTAGAAGTTTGCCAGCACTGTCTCTAGAAGTAGAATCAGAATCAAGCTCTTCTCTCTGTTAAGAGTCTGTGGGTGCTTGTGATGGGCAGACCATGGTACACCGGTAGTGTGTGATGTCTGAAGTTTTGCCAGAGAGGGCAATGGAGCTCCCACTTTGCATGAGAAATCGCTTTTGGAATGCGCAGGCACTGTTAAGTGTCCAATCCTTTTGATGTTTCCACCTTGTGAAGAAACCAACAGAGCCTAGGGCCAGGCACAGAGTCTCTCTCCTGCCAATGTCTAAGTTAACAGCCCTAGTCAGGGCAATAAGCAGTCATCATCCACCAGGCAGGTGCGTGAGGATGTCTCCAGATAACTGAGCCTCCAGCTCTTATGTCTCACAGCCTTCAGCCATCTAGCGGGGATTCATCACAGATCAAAGAACAGCCATTCTCAGAGAACCCAACTGAATCACAGGCTCACAGAATCTATTAACATTATAAAATACGTGTCTTTACTGCTAGGCATTGGACTAGTTCACTCTACAACAATAGTTATCAGGGCTATCAACAAGTTCCCTGAGACAGATTATCCTACCATAAATAGCTCGTGATATTGCAACGTCTATTTAGGGTAGCATGTAATGCTTATTTCCAAAGCTCAATGAAAATTAATATTTCCTAGAAAAAAATGTCATCCGTGACTCACTTTAAAATTAATATTCTCTACTTAAACATAAGTTACAACTTTAAAGTCTAGTGTTTGAAGATCAGAAGATCAGAAGATCATCCCGGTAAATTGGTCAGCCTGGGAATTACTCTACAGATCCCTCTGAAACACAGATAATTTGAACTTGGCCGAATGGCCTGAGAATGTGTCTGTGTGTCAGTCTCCCCTTCTTTTCCCTTCAGTCAGTCAGCACCCTTATTATAAGACTGGCTCCTGCACGGACACATGGGGTCGGCGAGTCAGGAGGTGAGGAGCTCATCTGTTTATGTTTGGTCCTCATCACAGGGCAAGATGTTTATGTGTGAAATAAACACGACGCTTCATGTGGCTCCTAAGTCTGAAATAGCCGGCGAGTCCTTTTTACTTAACATTTCGAAAATATTAAGTATAGAAGCACCTAAGGAGAGTGATGAAAGCCAGATCCTAGCGCTGAAGAAGCCGGATGCTACAACCGGATGCTACAACCGGATGCTACAGCTACGCGCAGCCTCTGATGGTGTTCAATTCTACACATGCACTCCAAGGCATTCTACACGTTTTTTGAAAAAAAAAATGACAAAGGGAATGAATAGTCTGAATGGAAAAGAGACAAACAGCACCCCGGCATGGTGACTCGTGACTAAGACTCCAGCAGTCCAAGCAGAGGCAAGTGGTTTCCTAGGAGTTCTGGGTTAACCAAGACGACAAAGTGAGACCGTTTCGTAAAACCAAAGGTCGGCGAGCAGAACTCGAACCAGCCAGCCAACTGAACAAACAAACCCAAACAAACGAAAGCTAAGCTGCTGGAGTCGAATTCTCTCAACAACAATCTCCCCAATTCTGAGATGTCTCTTGTATCTGCAGAAGACCCAGGGACGGTGTCCTTCAGCGTCATGATGTTAAGAGTCAAGTGAGGAATGTGGAGCTTTATGGGAGTCAGGAAAATACTGGGGTGGTCATAAAGAAGTTCCTGCAACTGTGAACACACAGTGACCAGAATTGTGCAAATGAGGGTGCAGTGACAGAGCCTAGCAAAGTCCTATTCAGCTGTGGGGCTTAGAGCCCCTGCTTTAAAACAGCGACCTTGAGGGACGTTTGGGGTGATGTCTACCCTACATCCTCCTTGCTTGTAAAAGCAAGGCCAAGGTCTACGAAGTCAGTTAAAATCCATCTTATTTCTCTTTTCAGTACCCCGTGATACAACTGTTTGTGGTTATGCCTTCCGAAACAACAGACCTTTCATACAGCAGACCCTACCTTCTACACATGGCATGCTTAATGGAAGGGGACACTGGAAGGGAAGGCTGTGCGCCTGTCAGGCGGTCAGGGAAGGATGGACTTTCCAGTCTTTGTCCGTCTTCGCTGTTTACTAGATGAATGACATACAGCAGGAATGCGCTGCAAGGGAGAGGACTATGGCTTCGCTTCCATTTCTGTCAGGCTACAGGCACAGCCCCTTTAATGGAAGACAGATTCGGCTGGGTCTTTGTGGGCCCTAAGTTTGCACCTTGGTTAGGATGTTCTAATAGATGCTCAACGAATATTTATTCGAGTACATTTAAACTACTTCCTTTCCTTTCTGATACCTGATATTTCTCCTCGCAGTCTGTCTGATTTCTCATTGTAATACAGTCAAGGTAATGCCAGCACAATGTGCACGGAGATGGTAACAGATGCGGTGACGCCATCGTCATTGGTTGCAGTGGCAGTCAACTCTGTGAAGTGGTTGTTCTCTCCCAGATACTGGTTGTGAGTATCTGACAAGCAGGTCCCTTATGCTTTTCCTATAAACTCCAGTGGCTTAGCACATTGCCCACGAGGAAAGGGAATCCCAAGGAGAGGGAGTGAACATGACAGGAAACCGGAAAGAGGAGAGGAGCCGTGTGGCTCAGACACAGGTTGACCTCTTGAGGAACCAAGCAGCATCTGCATGGTTTTATTTTCCCTGGTCTTTTTTGTTTTATTTTCTACAGTGGATAGCGAGTTCACTCTCTCCCGCCAAGGGAGCCAGGTGTCCATGTTTGTTTGCGTGTAGAACGCACTAAAGCTGTTGGAACTTAGAAAATACATTTTCCCCCAACGCACACACCTGACTTTAAGTGTTATAGTCCAAGAAAAACTGTCTAATTGGGAACTTAAAACGGAGGCTTGTTTTTTTTTTTTTCAGGCAGCCATTGATCTGCAAGTGAAAAATGCCATCGATTCACTGAATGAGAATGTACGAGGAGACAGGATTGACGGAATATGAAAAATACATTAGAAACTATTTCAGTAAATATTGCCTGGACACGTTAAAAGTAGAAGCGTGTACAGGTAGTTTACGCTGCATTTCCTGCTAAATATCTGTCATTTATCAGGTAGGGTGGGTAGACCTTTGTCTGTGTGCTCTCTGCATGTCCTGTCATTTCTCTCTGATATTTCTGTGTTCGAGGAAAAAAAAATCACATATAATAGCACGACAAAAGCTTGACCAGAACATGAGTTTCAGAGAGGGTTCATGGAATTGATATTCTACCATATCTGTTCCTTTGAGTCTGTTTTGTTCTTGCATCTAGCATGGAAATGAGTGTGGAGTTTAGTTAAGTTGCCATTTGTGAGAGCTGGGACACTGTCCACTCAGGGTTCTCTCTGCTCGACACTCTATTATACTTCTCTGCTCATGCCCCCTCTCTTACCCTTCCCCATGTCTGTACTTTTAAGACTTCTTGTCCGGAGTAGCTCCTACAGTTTGGAAAACAAGGACAGAATAGGAAGGGAAAAATCAGATCTAAGAGTGTGCAAGGGTGAGGGGAAAGTCCTAGAAGAAAAGAACAGTCGGAGGCCCAGGCAGAATAAGAAGAGGAAAAGGGGAAAGAGGAGGAAGGGAGGAGGGAGGGGTAGGGGGAGCAGACAGCAGGGTACGGAGAAGGAAAAGGACCACGCAGAGCAGAACAGTACAGTGAGCGATTCTACCAGGTTGTAACCTTATAGGTTGGAAAAACATGGGTAGTAAAAAATAAGAGTTGTGAAAAGTTTGGTTGCAGATTAGCAGTGAGATTCTTCTTGGTGCCCATTAAAAGTGGTAAGTGAAAACGACAGGCCTGGGTGGTCATTTATTTATTACCTTTTGCATGTTTGCTCTGACCTTAGCAAGCTCTCGGTGTCACAGGTTGTGGCATGTTCTAAAGGGCAATGAATAAATGAACACCCGGTGTAGGAGGGCGGCTCTCCTTTCCCTGCCATCAGTAACATTGTCTGCTGAATGCATCATTGAGTGATACTATTTATCTTTTTCATGGTGATACTTTGAGGGAAAATTTGTTGTTACTGTAAAGAAAGAGATACATCTGAGGTGGGTTAAGATGTTTATTTGAGCCACAAAGTGTCAGATATGTGATTTGAGACCAATTGTATCCAGCGTCAAAGTTCACATTCCCATAAGTCTAAGGTTGACTCCTTCTGTGAAGATGCTCTTGAACTCAACACAGGGTTTCACAGATGCCGACGATGTGGCCAAAATAGCCACAGCGCATGGTCACTCTTTTTGTCTGTAAACACAAGTCTCAAAACTTAAAATACTGAGCAATTTTGCTCCTGTGGGTACCTTAAACCACAGGTGAGTGATATTCTGCAAAATCACTTTGGTATAAATTATGACTTTATGTTTTAAAGAAGAAGCTAGTTGTTCCTTACTTCAAAGTGTCAATTTACGAATTTCCTCTTTGCTGTTAAAGTGGACACAAAGGTTGTGCATCAGGCAGAATTTATATGCTTACATTTTTATTTATTTCATTAAAAGTAAGAAAAATATAGGTTAAAAAGAAGCACATTCCAAATGAATACACACATAAGTAAAGACTCAACCAATGTGCAGGGAACATATTGGTGTGGTAACCGAAATGAAACCATCTCCATTTCTGAAGGTATACGATGCAGTAAGTTTCAGCAGATCTTTCATTCAATAAGGAAATCTTCTTAAATAAATACCTGGCACATTTTTATTTGATCTGCATGTAAAGTGAATTTTGATGAAATTCAACATTAAAAAGCTTATAAAAGCACCCATACACATTCAGAAATACCATTGTTTCAGGAGAGAGAGAGAGAGAGAGAGAGAGAGAGAGAGAGAGAGAGAGAGGAGAAAACCCATCCACAAAGAATTCTCTTGTGAATCCTTTAATCAGGGGCATTAAAGATGATCTGTTCAGAGACTGCAAGGCTGCTGACTTAAGTTAACATTTTCTTGGCCTGCTTCGGGGCTGCAAGCTCTCTTTGCATGTGCGTGATGTTGATATGAGATGACATTTGCACCTGTTGTCCCCATCCTATGTTAATTAGCATAGTGCCCTAAGTGGTAACCAGGCCACCACATCCAAAGAGAAGCCATTAACATATTGCAGCTGTCACGACTAAGAAAGAGAGCAGAGCTGAGAGGTGCGCGCACTCCGGCACACCTTGGCACCGTCAGCTAAGCTCTCCCAACTGGAGTCACTTGGGAGGAGAGTGGAAGCATGGGTTGTAGCCAGTCAGGAGTGAAAGAATACATTTTCCTGCAGGTTTACTTTCATGTATTATGCATAACCTTCAAGGTCACTGCGTGATCATTTATAAGATTTTAATGAGATATCAAAGTGGAAAGGATTGAATGTAATTAATGGGATCTTTTTGGAAAGATAGACAGGTGTTTTAAGAGTCTCAGAATACATTGCAATGTTTTCAATTCTAAGTCAGGCACCAAGAATCCAAATCACCGAAGGGGAAAAAAAAGGGTTACCACATCCAGGTAATACTTCTACCACGAAAGACCTCTTTGCATTGGACTTTACAGTACTGCAAGAAATCTAAGAACTGAAGAATACTTAGAAGAGAATTATGACTAGTATTTGAGTTAGGAAAGACTTTTAACACATGCAGAGGCATGAGAGGACCTATCCCAGGAGAGATATATTCAAAGGAGAGAGTTTTTATTAATAACGAACTTCTGTTGGTCACTGGAAGGAGACACATGATCCCAACTCTCTCACACCAGTGACTACTCTAAACCCCGCAAGGTACAATATGCAGCCTATGACGTTAGTTTAGTTTTATGTATTTTCTTCATATGTAAAAATTGCTCATCTTGTACATGTACTGATGGAAAATAGATATGGCGCAGAAGAATATTAATATATCCTTAACAAGTCAGAAGGATCCCTGATGAATGGACTATTTTCCATCACAAGAAAAGATGCAAAATATAACTTTACTGTACAATAAGAATTCAATGAATTAAAAATATTGCAAGGTATGTTGTGAGAATTGATATCCATATTTCTAAATTATAGAGACTTTGTACCCACTTTTTGTTCAAGGAGAAATGGTGTTAGTCATAATAGTCCCCAGGCATGAAACAATTTGTCCAAAAGATCTCACCTAATATACTGTCGTAACCCAGGCAATACTACAAAGATTTACAAAGATTTCAATGCTAGGATTAATAGGGGTATGAAGAAGTGACTCAATCACTTAGGCCCCAAACCTAGATCAAGATTCCAGTGTCTTGAATAATCTGGCTAACTTTGTTAATTCCAACCTCTTTAAAACACAAGTTTCTTAGAGAGAAAGAAATCCTTTCTAAATAATATTAAAGAATAAAGGCCACATCAAAAAATCTTGCATATTGTTCCTATGAAAATATTTTGTGACTATATCTGTCAACTGAAAAATGTTTACATTTGTACACACACACACACACACACACACATATATATATATATATACTCACACATAAATACATACAAAATACCTATGTGATTATATGGCAAAAGGAATGGGAAATCATTCAATCTATTTAGCTGGAACTATACATGCAAACTGGCTGAGTGACTAATTTTCACTTTTTTTTTACAATAGTAACATTGCAGTTGAAAATGTCCAACCTTTACATAATATGTAAGATTTTCAGAAACTAAGAATACTCATGTTTCAAGAAGCTTGTTTACTTGTCATGAAAAATTTAATAATGTATGTAAAACTGTAATGAATGAAGGCTTACTGAAAAAACCAGAAATTTTTATGTAATTAGAACACCATGCTCTCCTAATTGTAGCCTTTCCTCTAGCTCAGCTCTAGAAAAATTATGGCATGTTGGCTAGACGATCAATTAGCTGAAAGGAGAAAATGTCCTTAACTCTGTAGAATTCAGTGCTGGAATATCTGGCCATACTAGATAGAATTCGAGGTCATGTACTTTAAATTCTCACCAAGGCATTTGATCTCCTTTAATCCTCTCCAGACACATAAATAAATAAAAAAAAAGCTAAAAATTTGAGGACAGAATTTTTTTCTACCTTCTGCTGACGCTGGGGACAGCGGGGTAAAATTTCCTCCAGGTTCACTGCTACAAAAGTAACTACCAATACGACGTCTGTCTGTGGCCACAAATACCAGCATAACAATTTATTATTTTTTCCTCAGCTATTACTGAACAAAATTTGGTACTTGGGAGGAGGGGGAGCAAATACTCATTTTAGTCTAATCAACAATACTAGACAAAGGAGATAAAAATAATTTAAAATTCATGAAGAAACCATCTTCCCATTTTTAAAAGGTTAAGTTCCCCTAAGCTATGAAAGAAAAACACCCTCTGAAGACCAGGGGCAGCAGTAAACACTGGTGGCAAGTGACAGGCATTGATCCTCCTTGGCTGCGCCTGTCATGTCTCTAAATTTTATTTCCACCATCCCTAGAAGGCTATGAAAGGAGAGAGTAGGTGCAGACCATGGCCCGAGGGCTCAGAGCCTGGGTCTCTGACTTTTGCTCAATTAGGAGGCCTCCCTGCCTGATGGAGAGGTGTGCATCTGACTGGGGCTTGGACAGTTGTGACGTATTGATTAGCCATAATGTGAAGTCAAATCTGAAGGAAAAGCTCCGTGATCAAAAGTCCTTCATGGGAGACAGCTAGCCCTCTAAGTCAAGGGTCCAGCAATTTTGATGATCTCTGGAGAGAGGGAGGGAAAGGGGAGAGAGAGAGAGAGAGAGAGAGAGAGAGAGAGAGAGAGAGAGAGAGAGAGAGAGAGAGAGAGAGAGAGAGAGAGAGAGAGACCTCCTAAAGGATCTCTTGATAAGAAAGCCCTTGGACCTTGTCAGGAAAGCCTGGGTTCAGATTTGTCAGCTGCTCATTAGTGCTCACCACAGATCGCTCAACATTCTGCAAAGAGAAAAACAGAAGGTTGCTAATACTGCACGACGCTGTGCAAGTCAGCCTGGCTTCATCTCAACACAGGAGATGGACATTCCAACTAAATTATTATTTAGATCATGAACAACCAACCCACGGATATGGATGGAATTTCTTAAAATTGTCCCACTTTCAAGTAATTATTTTGAATTCTACCTGTGGATCCTCTACTGTGATCTTTTCAACTAAATGTTTTTTAAATATTTTTATTGGTTATTCTATTTATTTACATCTCAAATGTTATCCCCCTTCCCAGTTCCCCCTCCAAAAACCCTATCCTTTCCCCCCACTCCCTGCCTCCTTGAGGGTGCTCCTCTACCTGTTCACCTTTTCCCGACTTAGTGCCTGTACGCTGGGTCATCTAGCCTTTACAGGACCAAAGGAGTCTCCTAACATTGATTCTGGACAATGCTATCCTCTACTACATATCCAGCTGGAGCCATGGGTCCCTCCTTGTGTATTCTTGGTGGTTTAGTCCCTGGGAGCTCTGGCGGTTCTGGTTGGTTGATATTGTTGTTCTTCCTATGGGTTTGTAAACCCCTTCTATCCTTCAGTCCATTCTCTAACTCCTCCTTTGAGGTCCCTGTTGTCAGTCTTATGATTGTCAGTCTTATGGTTGGCCACGAGCGTCCGCATCTGTGTTAGCACTTTCGTACTGTGTACTGTTTTCAAGACAGGTCTATGCACCACCTACCTTAAGCTTTAACCTGTGTGAAGCAACTAATCTGCCATTATTCTTCTTTGAGGTACGCAGGAAGAAAGGTATATGGAAAGCGAAGGAGTCATTCCAAGGTTTGAACTAGTGGCCATTAGAGTCACGACTTAAACGCCAGGGTTTTATTTATTATGTTGGTGTTATTACCAGAGAGTCAGAGTAAGACTGATCGCCTAGTGATAGTGTGCAGAGACAATCATGAACCCTCCTAGAATCATTATAGTTTTCACAACTTGCTTATTAGTTACTGTTTTATCTCTCAAGTGACGCGTGTCGAGTGCTGTAACAGGCATGCTGTCTGGCACACAGACTGATGCTACTTTCCTTTCTCCAACAGTCCTGCAAAGTAGACAAGGGAATGGAACCCAGAGTCAGTGAGACTCAGCGAGTCCAAGGACCTGTCACAGGGGCAGCTGTTTCAATGACCCAGATCAGAGTCTGGATATACTTAGGGGGCTGGGGGGAGTCTGAGTCTCTTGGGAGCATTGTACTGTATTCCTTTTTAACAAGTGACAGTAAGGACACTTGAGATGTGCTAATTATAGTCCTGAGTACATTGTGTGGGCCAATTCATTTAATCCTCCTACATCAACGTTTGGTGGGATTCTATTGTCTTTGGGCTGATTTGACAATGGAGGACCAGCGAGGTTAAGCAATAGGCCTCAAGCCATGTGGCTAACGGAGTGGAAACTAGGGTGCTGACTCAGCCTTTCTGACCTCAGGCAGTGTGCTTTTTACATCTTCAGAACACTAATGCAGTTTCTTGATGAAGTTTGGTCAGTCATTAAGTTCTTATTTAATCTGTAATATTTAATCTCATAATACTCAGAATTTCCTTAGTATTCATAGACTATGTCTCTCCTTTGCTATTGACCGCAAAATGTGGTAATATTTTTCTTGTAATGGCAAATCTTCCTAACTCCGGTTTAAATTCCTAGAGGAAAAAAAAGTCTACCAATGTAAAGTTCTCAAACTTTAGTATGAGACTCCAAGCTTTGCTCAAGAGACACCATGCACATTCATAAGACAAGATAACTTTAACACGGACTTGCACAGTTAAGTTAGGGCCCTTGGATATGTCTGCTAAGACCTCTGGAGACTGTGGTGTGGAATTAAATTGTTAAGTGTAGTTAAGAGGCCAAAAACTATTTGAAATATAACTGGGTTATTACTTCTTAGAGACTCTGGGGTAATGAAACTTTGGTATTCACCATCATGAAACTTCGCTGTTACAAGGGATGTTGCTATTTTCTTTAGACACGTGCCTCATTTTATTAATTAATGACTGAGAATTTTCGAGCGCTAAAAAGTGTAAAAGCAAATGGGAGGAGATAAAAATACTGTTAAAGCACATATATTAAAGTTTCTGGGGGTTGGGGATTTAGCTCGGTGGTAGAGTGCTTGCCTAGCAAGCGCAAGGCCCTGGGTTCGGTTCCCAGCTCCGAAAAAAAAAGAAAAAAGAAAAAAAAAGTTTCCGGTATACGTACATGTACACATGTGCGAACACAACACACATACAGATACACACACACTCAGACACACACACGTGCTCAGACACACACACAGACACACACAACACACACACACATACTCAGACACACACACACTCACACACACACAGACACACATACTCACACACACACAGACACACACACAGACACACATACAAACATACTCAGACACACACACTCACACACACAGACACACATACAAACATACTCAGACACACACACACTCACACACACAGACACACACACACTCACACACACATACTCAGACACACACACTCACACACACAAACATACTCAGACACACACACACACACACACACACACACACACACACACACACACACTTCCTGAACATCAGAAAATATATGGCCCGATCCTTTAAAAGCACAGGAAATCCTTCCTGAATGCATGCTGAAATATGTTTGAATTTCGGCCCTTCTTTTGTTAGCCTTCAAAGTCAGAGCATTTCCCGGCTCCCGGGAGATGATGCAATAGCGTCCTATGTTTTGTCTGGCGCTGTCCATGTGTCTTCATTCACACAAAGCGCCTCTTACTATAATGTTTTGCAAAATTTGTCTTCCCAGACATTAAACCAATGATAATGCATGGAATGTCAGTACAAATGTCAATTTACATTTGTTTCTATTTGAATTGATACCAAGAAACCCTTTCAACATGAAATCGCGGAGTTTTTAACGCTTCTTTGGCTGTGGTTAGCTTGACAGTCAATCAGACTTCTCAAAGTACAAAGTCCGGGTCAGCTTTCTCAATTGCCTAATAAAGAGGTTTGCAGGGTCTGACTAACGTAACTGCTATCAGACCATTCTCTGGGCTCAGTGTTTCTCGGCTGGAGTGTTTTTGATGTACAGGGGTATCTAGAGATGTCTAGGGACATTTTTCATGGTCACTACAGAGAGAGGCTGCTGGCATCTAATGATTACAGGAGAGTAGACATGCTGTCACTCTTTCTGCAATGTGTAGGAAGCCCCTGAAACAGAGTCCTTGCTGTTCAGATTGTGGGAGTGCTGCCATTGGGAAACCGCTCAATTTTAAGGCCTCTGGCTCAACATCGGGAAGGCCAGTGCCCTTGAAATAGGGAATACTAATGTTTTAATATGCGTTTCATTTTCACTTTACTGTGCGTCCCAGTTAGAATTAACTGTCAGCTCCACAGCTCCTAGAGTCACCTGAAAGAGTCCCGATTGAGTAGTTGCCCTCTCCAGGTTGGCCTGTGGACATATTTGCGAGGGACTGTGGAATGTAGGAGGTGAGATTCGTATTTGCTGGGTAGGTAGGTCTTGAGCTGCGTAAGGAAGGTTACTAAGCATAAGTCAGCGAGTGAGCCACAGAGGGAAGTCTGCAAGCAGCACTTTTGTGTGTTTGACTTGAATTCCTGCCCTGATGCACCCCAATGGCGGGTTGTGACCTGAGAGTACAAGTCAAAGAGACCTTGGGCTGCACAAGTTGCTTTCAGTCAGAGTGTTTCATCTCAGCAACGGACACAAAAATTGATCAGTGTGATTTTCCCTTACTTTAGGTTAAAAAAAATCCTTTTTTCTTTATGTTGCTGCTTAATGTTATTTATTTTTCCCTTTTTTATTCCCTAGATATGCTCCCCTTGCCATCTGTAAGATTTATATCCTCTCTTTAAGGTTATTTATATCTATATGTATCTATATCTATATATCTATGTATCTATGTATCTATGTATCATCTATGAATCTATGTATGTATGTATGTATGTATGTATGTATATATGTATGTATGTATGTATGTATGTATCTATCTGTCTGTCTATCTGTCTATATGTATCTATATATACCTGAATACATAAGTATAACCTGCTCAGTCCATACCACATTACTTATCTGTACGTGATTTAGGTTGGAGCGATCAACACTGGGCCTAAACAAGACCTGACCAAGGACAACAGCATTAGATATGGGAGGAGAAACTTCATGGGGCCTCCGGCAGAGACAAAGAACTATAGGCACCTAAGGGGAGCTGAGAGTGGGAGAAGCCGTCTTCCTCAGGGAAGAGCCCCAAATTGTTGATCCAATCGATATAAAATGAGGTTTGGATAGGAAAAGAGGGAGATTATTTCTAGAGGTGCTTCATGAAAGAGCAATGCATTATAGGAAAGGATAGGATACAAAATAAGAGGTTGAAGGTCCTTTTATAGAACTTCAGCTACAAATAAGAAAATGAAAAATGGGGGTGCTCATAAAAGTATTACCTAACTGTGGTATTGGTTAATACTTTAGCAACCAAGACTCATCAAAAAAAATTAGAGACAGATACAGCATTTATAAGCTGACTTAATTTATTCTTCTAATTAAAACAAGTTTTCTCTCCAATATGGTATGGCTCTTTCAAGTCTGAGAACAGGCTATGATCTTGACTGTGTCTATTCTGGCTACTCATTCTGATTCCTGCCTGAAATGGAGTCAACTTGCTTTCCTGGTTGTTTATATTAGACACAGAAAAGGGGTTTTCCTTTCAGGTCAATTCTAACCAGTTTCTATGGATTAGCTGAGTTCTGAAAACATTCTTAGGCTTAGTCTTGGTTCATTGAGAGAGAAACCATCACTGCTCAACTCTGTCTTCAGGAGGGCCCAATCAAGTCCAACTGTCTACTTTCTGGCTCGATGTTTCAGTGCTCAGCTGCTGCCTTTGCACAAAGTCCTTCCTGTTGTAATCAGCTCCCTCATGAATTCCCATAGCATGCGTGGCTTCTATGTCTCAATTAGCACTTAACAAGCGGTTCAATCAGGTTGGTTTTGTAAGCACTCGTTCTGTGCCTGGCTTACTTCAGTTACCATAACATCCTCCATTTATTGTTAGGTATCATAAAATTCCCTTCTTTCTTAGGCAGAACGCCAGTCCTCTCTGTATTACATAACACAGCCTCTTTATCACTTCAAAGATACCAACTCTGAAAGTGAGGGTTTGGGACTACACATCAGAAGCTATCACGTGACCAGTTCTCTGAGTACTCATCATCAGCTTCAATGGCTGTTTCCTTGCTCTTTGCACACTGACCATTCCTCAGTAACTCTACAAACAAAGCCACAGCACCAATTCCATTGTCATTCTTCACAGTCCATTCACCCTTAGACCTCTGATGCTTACCTGCTTCTTTTTTTTTCTTTTTCTTTTTTTCAGAGCTGGAGACCGAACCCAGGGCCTTGTGTTTGCTAGGCAAGCGCTCTACCACTGAGCTAAATCCCCAACCCCGCTTACCTGCTTCTTAAAGTATATGCCGCCGCCACCACATGCCACATATACCCTCACAACACCCTATGATTTTCAGTCTTTCCACACTCACTGTCTGATATCTCTTTGTGATATCCCCTGCTCCTTTTCTTCAGTAGAGAAAAATATCAGGTGAATAGAACAGGTACAAACCTATTTTATTTAATGCCAAATCCTTGACTTAAAAGAGGTTTGGTATCTAGTAGGTGATTACGAAGCGCTAATATTTAAATGGTGTTGGATAGACTCTGGTGTATAGATTTTTATGAGAGAAAAAATCAGAAATTGCACCGCTTAGGGACTATCATAAAGTAATTCTAATTAATACCCCCAATGTTTAGCCTCATAGACAGCAGGAAAAAAGCATTAGAACGGCCTCAGTAATGGTCTCTTTGACCCTGGGTCAGCAAGCCTCCCAGAATGTACTAACCTAAATATTACCCACCTGCTAACGGGAGATGTAGGATTTAGTGTATAAATTAGGCAAGGGGTAAACTTGAACACTAGCAACAGAAGATCTTTCAAAGTTCTGTGAAGATTAAGAAACAGTGATAGGAGTGGGAACAGTTGATGTGATGACTTATGGACTCTCAAGCTATACCAGGTTCTGTATGCTCTTTTATGCTCAAGAAACCCTGTTCTCCCAATTCTCTAGAGAATAAATGTCATCACCTTGCCATAACAAATATCTTAGCAGCTTATATTTTGCTTCTTTTACAGCTAATAAGATTGGGTAAAGAAATGAACCAGATGATGTAACACTAATCAAAGAGATAATATAACTCAAATTAATTATCCTGCTAATGGTGAGTGTAGCAAAGAGCTCAGTGATAAAACCAATAGAATAGCAGCCAAAGTGTCCATAGTTGTGTCATTCAGACACTTCTAAAGAACACACACAAGTAGCCCACTTTTTATCAGAGAAAGCTTTCAATACTCCCAATCTCCAAGGAATGCAAATAAAAACCATAGCTGATATAATCATGTTTACCAAAAACAAATAAAAGATATGAAGATCTAACAGGTTTGTAAAGGACATCAGAACCGTCCTACACCGATGGTCAGAATGCTGAATGGGGTGTTTGCTATAGACAATAGTACGGAAGTCTCTCTGAAATACAGGTGCCATATGCCTCAGTGACTCCACTTCTAAATATACATACAAGGACATTAAGGTTTGCATTTCAAAGGAGATGATCACTTACATCATCGTTCAGTGTCATTCACAATAGCAAGGTACGGAAACAGTTTAAATGTCCAGAAAGGTGTAAAGGAGTAATAACACCATGGCATATAGCCTTTGTATAGGACAACATTTAGTCTTTAAGGAAGACATAAATACGGACTTGTTAGTAACGTGGATGAGCCCAGGGCTTTATTCTGAGTGAAACAGTCCAGTCATCAAAGTAGAAGCACTTTGTGATTTCTCTCATACGAGCTATTTTAAAAATCACTAAATCCAGAGGAGCAGAGATTAGATTGGTGGGACCCAGGGAATGGAGGCGGCAGGAATAGGGACTGCTTCGCCATGCGTATTAAGTCTGTGTCACGCAGGGTAACGTTTAGAGCCTTTCCGAGCATCATAGGACTTGTTAGAAGTCACGTGAGCACTTTAAAATGTGGCAAGAGAGGAGAGCTTACATTGTTCTAGGAAAAACACACGATGTACAAACTTACAGAAAGCTACAACACAAATTACGGAGGTGATGAATAAAGATACGGGTACATTTAGTACCTTCATTCTAGTAAGGTTGTCATGGAAACACGTGCATTTCCTAACTAAGATGTATTTGAAATACGTGCTTTTTTTGCATATCATATTTACCTCAAGAAAGCCGAAAAGACAAAACAAAATAGTATTTTCTAAACCAATCTGAACATGTACACTAAGTAGCTATGGTAACCCCTCTTAGTGTCAGGACTGATCAGGAAAAGGAAACAAGAATGCTTTTCATACCAGCACTGAATTATATATTTGGTTTCATGACAGGACGAGATGGGAAAACTTTTTCCAAGAGGCGTACGCTGCAAACATTTCACATAAGGAAAATAAATGGTCTCAATAGGAAATTTTGGAGCTTCCGTGCCTCTGATACTGGGAAATCTGCTGCCCCCACACTTTCCACACCCTTTCCCTAGCAAAATGCCACACAATCGTGCTGAGGACACTCACGGCCTCTAATGGTCAGATAATGGACGACAATAAAAATTATGGGTCCCTAGCTGGGGTGTAGCTCATAATGGTTGGCAAGATCCATTATTAGACCATTAAGATCTACAGAGAAGCGAGAGTACTGTCAATCAAAAAACCTGCGATTGCATGTATCCCTCTTAATTTAGAAAAATTCAATTTGCTCAGAGCGAGTGGCAATTTTTCTATGTATGTGAGTCGCAATCTGTGCATTCAGCATATGTTTATAGAAATATTTCTATCCGCAACCGTATTTTGTCAATGAATGTTGATGGTCTGTAATTAGAGCGCCACACTGGATTTCGAAGTAATTAATTACAATTTTCATCATTTCAAAAGAAATAAGAGAACCATTAGAAAAAATATAAAGAATAGAGTTGAGTCAGCTTAGAAGTCTAAATGGTTCTTTTGTCTACCCAGACATGCACGTGCCACAGGGCGACGTTTAGTAGCTTGCACGTGTCATTCTTTAGGAAGAACTCAAACTCTGTCAATTACAAAGGTGGTGAGTTACTAGAGCACTGTCATAGGCATGTTTCTTTAGAAATTAATAACTCCATCTTTAGCAATTTATTTAGCCTTTAGAGACTCTGGATATTTTAGCTGTAGCTTCTAGAGAATTTGACAGAGGCTAGAAAGTGTATGCAACTCGGTTTTTCTTGTCCGGCCCACTTCTGAGTGAGAGTCAACGTAGTAATCCATTATCTATTGTGTGTATTAGGAATGTGAGAAGGGACGGGGGAATTACATGCTAGTCACACACTAGATTCCTAGGCTCTATTAAAATACTAAAATTGTCCCTTTCGAGTGATTGGGAAGATTACTTATTCAAACGCCT
Source organism: Rattus norvegicus (assembly GCF_021556685.1). Taxonomy (NCBI): domain Eukaryota; kingdom Metazoa; phylum Chordata; class Mammalia; order Rodentia; family Muridae; genus Rattus; species Rattus norvegicus. The sequence continues at coordinate 86,826,671 of NC_141548.1, read as the reverse complement.
TCCATATTAATGACAAGTAAAATCCCAATTTGAGATAGCTACCTTTTTTTACTTTCAATTAACTCATTAAAGAAGGAAATACTTTATGCAGCTTATGTGGAAATTTATGTATATTATTTAAAATGATACTTTCACACAATAAATAAGGCGGGAGAAGAATTTTAATTTATTTCTAATTAAGTCTCTATGAGATCTCCTCTTTGCATCACAGAAGAATAAGATACATTCATTCCTTAAAACCCTGATTACTGGCGGAGGGATATGCAAGGTTAATATCTATTATTGAGTTGTAGTATGGATTAGTTATATTTAAATTAACTTTTTGATATTTTTATTTCTTCTTGACTAAAACAGCAGTGTTTTTCACACAACATTCTTAGTATTTTATGCTCGGAAGATATAATTGGAGTTCCAAAGAATGTTGCCAAGTTTCTGGATAAAGGGTGAGAAGCTCATTATTTTAGGTGTGCAATAAAAAAGATGTACACGTGTTTAAAGTTATTTAAAGGAGAGAAAGCATATGGGAGAGTAAACCAATATGGCCAGTCTAATTTTTCTTACGAGTTGTTTCTTAAGCTTCAAGTCATTTAATCATGGTTCAAATGTGAAAGCACTATGAAGTTGAATAACAAACTCTGGGTTACAATATGGAGTCACCATGCTTCAATAATTACAACAAAACCCCACACAAACCTTTTGTCACACAGCATACTATTCTGTGTTTACATTTTACCTTGTGAGAGTTCAAAGTTGTAAAACTAGAGGAGGACGGATCTTCCCTTGCAACAGCTAGTTTGAATTTTCTTTGAGAATCTGAATTATGTATACTGGGAATCATAGAGTAAATTATGCTTTTTATTTTTTCTTGGCAGCTAGGACGTTTGTAATTAGAGCCAGGCATGATGACTCATGCTTGTCATGCTAGCCCCGGCCTGAAGTAGCAGGATTGCCTTGAGTTTTAGGCCAATCTGACCTACAGAATGACACCAGATTAGCCCTACTGAAGGGAACTGAAAGTCTTCACATTGAAAAAAAGGATAAATGTATTCAAGAGGAGATAGTAAGGAATAACAATATTAGTTGATTTTAAAAAAAGGAAGATTAAGAAAACTATAAATCAGCAAAGTGACAGGAATCAACACACAGCTTTCCATAACTTTGAAATCAGTAGAATGACATAGACTAGTAGACTGCATTTAAAGATAGAAAGTGTGGGTAAGGATAGTCCAAATAAATGGAGCATGGAGTTGCTATCTGATGAAACAGACTTCATACCAAAACGAATCAGAAAACATAAAGAAGGTTGATATGGATTAAAGGCTTCATATGGATTAAAGTAAAAAACAAGAAGACGTTACAATTCTCAATGTGTATGTGCCAATCTTAGGTGTACCCAACTTGTAAAACAAGTACTTCTAGTTATAAAACAACAGGTTAGCCCCATATATTAACAATAGGTGACTTCAGAACCCTAATTTCACCAATGAAGAAATCACCCAGATATGAGCAGAGAAATAATAGAGCCAAATAACATCACAGGTCAAATTGATGTAGCGTATTGTGCTAGTTTGGGTTTTACTGCTGTGAACAGACACCATGACCAAGGCAAGTCTCATAAAGGACACCATTTAACTGGGGCTGGCTTACAGGTTCAGAGGTTCAGTCCATCATCATCAGGATGGGAACACGGCAGCACCCAGGCAGACATGGTGCAGGCAGAACTGAGAGTTCTATATCTAAAAGTTGATAGTGGAAGGCTAACTTCCAGGCAGCTAGGATGAGGGTCTTAAGGCCACAGTGACACACCTACTCCAACAAGGACATACCTCCTAATAGCGTCATTCCCTGGGCCAAGAATACACAAACCATCACACATGTCTACAGAGCATCCCATCCATGTGTAGAGAGTATACACCCTTCTAAGCGCCCCCACGGAACCTTCATTACAACAGGCTACATATTGGGACATGAAGCATTTCTCAACAAATATAAGGGGACTGAAATAATTCCTTGAAGCTTGTCTGATTACGATGGAATAAAATAAATATCAACACGAACAGAAGTCAAAGAAAATACATAGTCCTAGAGATTGAACAACAGTACTGAATGAATGAATAAGTAAGTGAAGATTTTTTAAAAAAAAAATTAAAATTTCCTACAATTGGATGAAAATGAAAGCACAGCATACCAAAATCTAGGGACACAATGGACACTGGTCCTAAAAGGAAAGTTCATAGCTCTAAATGCTGCATAAAAATATCAGTAAGAGTGTGAATAAGCAAAGATAAGCCAAGGAAAGATAAAAATGTAAATAGATCCCAAGCAATAGTCTGAGTCAATAACAGCTCCCATCCCGCAATTGCAGGACCAGTGGATTTACTTAAGAATTTTATCAGACTTTTAAAGAAAAAAAATGAGACCAGTGTTTCTCAAAACATTCTGTTATTTCCAGTAAATTACTTCCAAATTATTTTCATGGACCCAGCATTACACTGACACCTAAAACAGATAAAGACAAAACTAGAGATGAAATCATAGGACAGTCTTCCTGATGAACGTAGATGCAAAAATTCTCAATTTATATACCTGGAGATGGAATTCAAGAACACACCAAATCACTACAATCAAGTCAACATCAGCTCAGAGATTCAGGGATGGTTCAATGTGCAAACATAAAAGAAGATAATGCATCACATGAATACACCTGAAGGCAAAAATTATGATCATCTCATTAAATGAAGAAAATACCTTTGACAAAATCTAACTTACTTCATGATAAAAGTTCTGGAGAGTGTAGGTATATGAGAGACATATTGAACATAATAAGGAAATATTTACAAACCCACAGCCAACATAGTTCTAAATTGAAAAGCACCCTCAAAGCATTTCTGCTAAAATCAGAAACGAGGGAAATATGTCAACTCTCTATATTCCTTTTCTATATAGTGTTTGAGGTATTACCTAAAGAAATAAGAGAAGAGAAGATTAAAGGATACAAGTAGAAAAGAAGTCAGTGTCCACCTTTACAGATGATATGATTCTATACCTAAAAGACTGTAGAGACTACACTAGAAAGCTTCTTTTGCTGATAAACACCATCAGCAAAGGGACAAGTTACAACATATCACACAGAATCAGTAGATTTTTTGCATACCAACAACACATCCTGAGAAAATCAAGGAAACAATGTACCTTTAAAACAATAACAAATATCCTGGAATAAGTCTAACCAAAAACGTGAAAGACTTGTACAATGATGTTAGGATTCTGAAGAAAGGAACTGAAGAGGACTTCAGAAGGTGGGATTTATTGCATAGAATATTCATATGTTGGGATGATTGATATTGTGAAAGTGCTCATACTATAGGAAGGATCTAAAAGTCAACAGGACCCACATCAATGCCCCAGTGCAATTTTTCACAGAAGTAGAAAAAAAGTTCTTAAAATCCATATGGAACACAAAAGACCCAGGTTAGCCCAATCAACCCCAATGATAAAAAGTATGGTTGGAGGTGGCACCATTCCTGATTTCAAGTTATATTAAAGAGCCCTACTAATAAAAACATAGTCCTGCCATAAATGCACACATTTATTGTAGAATAGAATCGAGGATCCCAATGTAAACCTATACTCCTGCAACAATTCGATTTTTCACAGAATCCCAAAATGAACAGAAAAAAAAATAGCACCTTTGGGGTTGGGGATTTAGCTCAGTGACAGAGCGCTTGCCTAGCAAGCGCAAGGCCCTGGGTTTGGTCCCCAGCTCCGAAAAAAAGAAAAAAAAATAGCACCTTTAACAAAAAATGCTGGTCAAATTGGTTAGCTACACATATAATGAGTATAGATACTTATCTCTCACCCTCAACAAATCTCGACTCCGAGTGGATCAAGGAATTTAATTTAAGACTGCATATCCATATGTGATAGAGAGTAAAGTGGGAAATATACCTTAACTTATATGTACAGGAACCCACTTCTGAATCAGACTCCAGAAATAGGAATTGCTACCAATAATTGACAAATGGGACCTGTTGATGTCAGTGTTTGAGAACAGTAAAGGGCAATGCCAACTGAATGAATCCACAGAGTACAGAATGGGAAAAATGATTTACCTGCTATAGGTCTGGCAGAGGGCTAGTGTATAGAATATACAAGGAGCTGTCAACACTAATGAGGTAGAAAATCTGTGGATTTTTTCTCAGGTATTCCAAGCTTTTGGGCTAATATCCACTTCTCAGTGAGTGCAAACCAAGTGTGTTCTTTTGTGACTGGGTTATCTTACTCAGGATGATATTTTCTAGTTCCATCCATTTGCCTAAGAATTTTATGTAGTCATTGTTTTTAATAGCTGAGTAGTACTCCATTGTGTAGATGTACCACATTTTGTGTATCCAAATTCACAGATCATATGAAGATCAAGGAGTAGGAAGACTAAAATGTGGATGCTTCAGTACTTCATAGGAGGAAGAACAAAACACTCATGGGAGGAAATACAGAGACAAAGAGTGGATCAGGGACTGAAGAAAAGATCATCCAGAGACTGCCCCACCTGGGGATTCATCCCACATGCAGCCACTGACCAAATCACTATTGTGCATGCCAAGAAGTGCTTGCTGACAGGAGGCAGATATATCTGTCTCATGAGAGTCTCTGCCAGAGTTTGACAAATACAGAGGGGGATGCTCACACCCCACCATTGGACTGAACCCCAGGACTCCAGTGGCAGAGTAAGAGAAGGGACTGAAGGAGCTGAAGGGGTTTGCAACTCCATAGGAAGAACAACAATATCAACTAACCAGAGTCCACCAGAGCTCCCAGGGACTAAACCACCAAGCAATGAGTACACATGGAGGGACTCATGGCTCCAGATGCATATGCAGCAGAGGATGGCATTGTCCAGCATCAATGGAAGGAGAAGTCCTTGGTCTTCTGAAGGCTCCTTTCCCCAGCGTAGGGGAATGCCAGGGAGTTGAGGTGGGAGTGGGTGGGTGGGAATGGGAGCATCGTCATAGAAGCAGGGGGAGGGGGGAGAGGGTATAGAGGGAGAAAAGGGGATAACATTTGAAGTGTAAATACAAAATATATCCAAGAAAAATAAAATTAAAAAGTAATGTAAACAACCGATTAAAAAAGTGGGAAAAGAAATTGAGTTCTTAAAAGAAGAAGCATGAATGATCTAGAAATATATTTTGAAATGTTCAACATCTTTAGCACCCATAAAATGCAAATTGAAACTACTTTGAGATTTCATTTTGCTTCCGTCAGAATGGTAAGACCAAAAATCAAACCAAACCAAACAAACCACCAAACAAACAAACAAAAATTCCACAAACTAAAGGACTACAAATGCTACTGTGTTTGTGGGGAAGGTGGTGGTGGGGCACTTATTCACTCTTGGTGGGAGTGTAAATTTGTGAAGCTATTACTGGAAACCAGTGACAGAGGTTCTTCAAAATGTCAAAGCAGATCTACAGTACAATCTAGAATACTGTTTCTGTGCACAGTCCCAGAGGACTCCGTAGCCTGCTACAGGCATACTTATTTTTGGTATTCATTTCTATTCTAGTCACAATGTCTAGGGAATGGCCTAGATGTTCATCAATGAAAACAGGTAAAAAGAATGTTGTAAAAGTACACAATGTAATATCATTCAGCAGAAAAGAAAAGCAAAATTGTGAAATTTGGAGGCAAATAGATGGGGCCAGAAATAATTACTTTGAGTTAGGTAGCCTTGGCCCATTAGACAAGTGATGCATGTTCCTGATGCATGCATGACAGCTCATATGATGCATGAGACACATATGCACCCATAGACTAAAGAAAGTAGTAAGCTCCAGGTGGGGGGTTTTCAAGGGAGATGAGATAGAATACAAATTGTATGAATGAGGGATAATGAGGTGAGATGAGTTAAGTGAGGAGAGATATGGGAGAACAAAAGAGGGGGCTGTAATGGGTAGTCAACACTAAAGATCTTTGGGAAAAAAACACAGAAACCTCCAACTGTAGAAGCTTCTTAGAACCGAAAGGAGTTTGAGCAGAGCTACCTTGTGGCCAGGAGACATTGCTTCTCTGAGGCAGCACTCAGGGTCAAGTAAAAAGCTCAGCACTAGGTGAGAGTGTAAAGCTTTTAGTCAGTGAGGACCCTCATACCTCAAAACATCACAGTCCAGCGCCATTGCTCTTGGTTATCCTCTACTATTTTGTTTAAGACCCTATTTCTGGACACCACCAAATGCTTGAATCACAGACAGTAGAGACTTGTATTGACCTGGAAACTTCATCCCTCCCTGCACAGACTTCACAGTGCTGGACGAGGTTCTGTTCATGCTGCTGGGGGAGTGAAGCAATCATTAATCTAACCTATCTGTGGACTACGGGTGCTGTAACAGCGAGTGGACTATACAAGACATGTAGCAGTGGCATAGATGTTGTGGAAGTAACTAAGGACTTTCTGAATGGATTTAAGTGTTCCTACATTAGACAGAACCCACGCCCGGTAAGGCTAATGGAACTTAGAAACCATAGCCTCACAGATCATAGGCCCTAAGGAGAACCTATTATGATTATTCTGCTAAACGTACCTAGTATTAAACCACTTCCTGATCATGTTACTTTTGTGGGTAGGGGAAAAGGACTGAAGCCTTCAGGGCCAGAAGAAAGAATGGAAATGGGCAACCTCGGGAGGTAGGAGGTTAAGGGGATCCTCTAGAATGTACTAGAGCCCTGGGATTTCAATCCTGCAGGGATGGAAATGGAGATGGGCTTCAGGAAAAGGAGACCCAGTGACAGGCACAAAGTGGGATCCAGCTCAAGGGGAGGCTCCAAAGCCTGACACTATTACTGAGGCTATGGGATGCTCACAAAAGGGGCCTATCATGAACCCCTCTGAAAGACCCAACAAGCAGCCGAAAGAGTCAGAGGCAGGTATTTGCACCCAACCAATGGACAGAAGCTCCTGACCCCTGTGGTTGAATTAGAGAAATGCTGGAAGAAACTGAGGAGGAGGGCAACCCTGTAAGAGGACCAGCGGTCTCAATTAACCTGGACCCCCATGATCGCTCAGACTCTGGACCACCAATCAGGCAGCATACACCAGCTGAGATGAGGTCCCAACACATATACAGCAGAGGACTGCTGGGTCTGGGTTCAGTCAGAGAGGATGCACCTAACCCTCAAGAGACTGGAGGCCCCAAGGAGTTTAGAGGTCTGGGGGTGGTGGGCGGGGAGTGGAAACATTCTTGTGGATTAGGGGGATGGGAAGGAGGTATGTTATATGGAAAAGTTGGAGGGTGGACCAGGAGTGTAAAAATAAGATTAAATAAAATTAAAAAAAAGAAAATAAAAATTCCACTTCCTAATTACACTCATCTTATAAATTCATCTTATCACTTCATCAGAGAAGTTCTCTCTCTCTCTCTCTCTCTCTCTCTCTCTCTCTCTCTCTCTCTCCACCCCCCCAGCATGAATGGGAGTGGAATCATATCACCAAGTCCCCATCTTGAGCTGTTGAGCAATTGGGTGCTGCTGGCTGCTGGGAGAGAGAGAGAGAGAGAGAGAGAGAGAGAGAGAGAGAGAGAGAGAGAGAGAGAGAGAGAGTTTTCTTCAAGGATGCAGCCTGCATACTCCAGCAGATGCACTACCCCCATGCACACACTGGCACCACCAAGTGGACTTGTTGGGCTTCATAAAAAGAACAGATGGATTAGAAGTGAACAGTTGTGGGAATAACAGGCCAGGGATTGTGAGGGAGGGAATAAGGATGATTTAACCAAAACACACGATATGCATACATAAAAACTCAAACAGTAAACATAACTAAAAATCTATATTTTAATATTTTACACAGTATCCCTACACTTCAAATTGGAAGTGTGACTTACACATCATGCATCCTATTTCTCTTGGCCTGCATCAAGATAGGTCACAACATCATAATACAGTGGAAATGCCTTAGCAACCTGTTGGAGCAGATTTTCCTTTGGCATTATATTTCCTGGGTTAGCCTACAGGCAAGCTGAAGTTGGTGGACCACTACTCTTAGAACTTAGGTGTTGTCATTTTAATAATAATAATAATTGTCCATATGCTCATAAATGCATTCATATTCTCCACCGAGGGCACACATGGCTTGCTATCCTCCCCAAGGAGTGTGGGCGCATGGGATGTGTGTAATGAGCAGAATTGCTGCTCTATTAATGCACATGTGAACTTAGAGTGTCACACACTGTAGAAAAGGGGATACAATGTCTGTGCCTACCATAAGGTACCGGGGTACAAAAGGCTATCCTCTTGCTTAGCGAACAAGATGCTTCATCTTCCATTGAACTTCTCAAGGCTGTGGATAATTTGCTACTGTAGAAACTTTTGAAATGTAAAACTCTGAATAAAAATGTTTTATGGACTGGTCTCTACAGCAAGGTTATTTGACTGCATTTTCCATTGACGTGGAAACCATCGGTGTCAATGTATTGATGTGCCGGACTTAAACACACAAGGGCGAGCGTAACAGTCTGATGGCATGGCCTTCTTCCCCACCTTCAACTCTTTCTATTTCATAGGCATTTAGATGAAAGCGAAGGAGTCCTGGTGCGAATTTGAGTATGGATCACTGAGAAGGTCTCAACATAGTTCGTTCCTATAATATATTTCACCTTGGGGTCCCATCTTCTGAGTCCTGGTCCCTCCAAATGACAGTGAAAGAGGTTTCCTGTGGGAGAAAGCTAAGCACTTCAAAGCCCTTCTATCTTTCTGACAGAGCCCATTGCCGATGTCAAGGCATGGAAATATTATCATTCATGCAATTCCTTGGGGTTAATTCCTTGTGTGCAGAGGGTGCAACTCAATTCTTCCTGTTAGGGAATGTAACTGCCATATTTTGGTCTTGGGGGAGACAGAGCATAGGCAGGTACCTGAAGAACAGTGATTATAAGGAACTGGAAAAAAACCTTTCCATTTCAGAATAAATTGCAAGGTACAAAGTATTTCGCTAGTCATATAATATTTAAAGTTTTCATGAATAAAATGTTGATTTGTATTAGAAGAAAGTGAACACAGTGGCCAGTTTAAAATTCATGCATTTATTTTCCTCTGCATTGACCACTGACTTCTGATTAGAGTGGGACAGAGGGGCTGAACGCCGTGTGTCACGCTTCTGAACTGCTGTATATTAGAGGCCAACAAAATCAGATTAAGGTGAAGGGAGGAATGTAAATTCTGTTAATAAGATTTCTATATTTAATTCAAATCCAAACACCCCGCGGGCCTATTGATGATAATCCCAGTTAATCTTGCCAAAAGCTTTCCTGGTGTCAAGGGATCCACCTCTGTGCTGCCCTTTATTACCCAGTAAATGAAGAATTTTTGTAAATCTTTTCCTCAAGGTAGTGTAAATGTAATGACAGAGTTTAATTCTTTTACTTTTTCGAAATAAAAGAGTCATCATAATGTAATGCACTTACACATAAAAACACCACATAACTTTGTAGGCAAAAGGACACACGTAATGAGAAAACCCCCAACTATTCAAAAGACTATGAATGAATTCAAGCGAGATGTTAAATATAAGTGTTACATAGAAACACCTAACACCAACATGTCTTTTGTTGTGGGAAGAGCTCAGAATCTCTTAAAAGAGCTTGCTTTGGGTTGGGGATTTAGCTCAGGGGTAGAGCGCCTGCTTAGCAAGTGCACGGCCCTGGGTTCGGTCCTCAGCTTTGGAAAAAAAGAAAAAAAAAGAGAGAGCTTGCTTTAAAAACTCTTGGCTATTCAATTGGAGACAACTCCCCTCATCCTTACTTCTTCCCTTCCCAAAGCTTTGACAGGCAGGTCCTTTGCTTTGGATTTTACCCTTTCTCTGCTTTCTTCTAATGGCCTCTCTTTATCCCACAGCACCTCCTGGGCCCTCATCTCAGTTTGTTGTAAAACTTTCCATATACTCGTTCTCTTTCTGTGTGTGCCGACTGCATCCATCTTGAACCACATGACTAAGAATTCTGTAATCGAGCTATTTGGCATCTCAGACACCATGTGCACACGTGTGTGAGTATGCACACACACACACATTCTAAAGCTTCAAATGCTAACTCTCCCCAGGTTGTTATGATAAAGTATTAAGGATGTACCTCTGAGGACCAGATGAATGTACACACACTGTAATGTTCTCCTTTCAAACCAAAGCGATGCACCTAGATAGAAATTGCTTCTCTTTCTTAACCTGAGTGTCATTTCATCTGCCATTGTCATCATCTCAGAGTACACAATACTCAGTCACATCTTGTGAAAGGGTTGGGTTGTAACAGTGCCTGTCTTTCTTGCTAGACAGGAGCCCCAAGGATCACAAACATTTGCTTGTCTTAGTCAGTACAAATATCTAGCACTTAGAAAAAATGCCAGTGTTCTGGCATAGTTTTCAAGAAATATTTGCAGAACAAATGAATGAATGAATGAATTAGTGAATGAGTGAGTGAATGAATGAATATTTAGGTCACATCAGATACTTGGCCAATGAATATTGGCTCTTACAGTGAGAATGAAAATCTTTTGAGTGTTTTTTACTTATTAAATGATAAAATTATTTTGAATAATTACAAGCATGCCTAAAAGTATTATATATATGTATATATGTATATATATTTGAAAATTGGAAGACTTGACATATATAGGTAGGGTTGGGAAGATGTGTGTTATCAGGTTCAGTGTGTTTGACAGTCTACCTATGTATTACTCTTTGAATACGGGACCTAGCTTCTATCCTTATGATCACTGCACATAGAATTGTAGACAGAGCTTACAGAAAACTTTTATTCTAACTCAGAATACGTAAAAGCTTTTGCTTCATTTAAAAAACATCGTGGCTTAGTGCATAGAGCAAAGGCTAGAGTTGATTGAAACTGCAGAACGTACGGACAGAAGAGCCAAGTTTCTTCTAACAGTAAATGAACTTTGAAGTGTTCCATCATTTAGATTCCCTCTAAAAGAAGACTAAGAATAAACAGTGTGGAAATATTTGATTATGTTAGTAAGATGCAGTCACCATGTGCTGGAACAAAAAATAACCAGTCTTAGGACAAACACAATGTTTTCCCCAAAGCACATGATTTTCAGTAGTGATTACCTAATAATAATTATATTATTAATAAGCTACACTTTTATATAAGCTATTTTATGGCTATGGTTAATGTCTAGTCAGGTTATGAAAATAAAGAGATGTATTTTCATTTTAGCAAATTCTACGAGGTTACTATTTTTTCAACGGCTTGCAGTAGAGCCATCACACACACTCACACACACACACACACACACACACACACATACACACACACAAAACAAACAAACAAACAAACAAAAAGACAAGTCACTGACTATAGAATCATATCCACCATGGTTGGACAAGTTTGAAGGGGTAGGCTTTTTATCACTTTGAAAAATTAATCAAAGACCTCATTACTTCAATATTAAATATATATAATTCAAGGATAATTATGACTTGATGTTACTAAAGGAAGAACGAAAGAAGTGAAAATATAGATAACCTGAAACAGTTCATTCAAAGTCTATTATTTTTGGTTTCCTGGGTTTTAAATCAAGGAGATATTTATTGTAAATGAATGATATTATTCTTAGTCCCTGCTCCACCTTTTATGGGTCTAGGAAATCTGATTCTTTCTGGTTTTGATTTCTCTTTGATCTGCTGATTCTGTCCCTGCCACCCTTGCACAGTGGGAGCAGAGTCTTTCCGTCATTTCACTATGAGAGAGCTATTTTATGGCTGCAATTTTAGGCTGTGTCTTTGTGGCAGTCAGAAGTAGCATCTGAGGTAGACCATCGTTTACTCAGGCAGATGCTTGATGTACGTTCGTTGTGTTTTGTGTTTTAGATACTTAGGCAATTCTTATACCTCACACCCAAGCTTGATTTAGAAGTCTGTGTTCATCCTTTAGGCTATAAACATGTCAAATTCCTGTAGAAAGTTCAACAACTCTGTGTGCTCTTGTAGATACAGAAAACCTGATTTTCACCCTTCTGTAAAGAAAGGACTTTCTTTCCCTGGTTTTGTTCAGAGAGCCTAACTTATTACCAACACAATTTTTATTGTTTCCTAAACAGATGCGGCTGAGTGGCTCTTGTAATGTTTCTATTAATAAATCTATCTCTATTCGCAATATACTATCATGGGAAGCCTTGTGTGAGGTGTTAGTCCTATTAGCCTGCCCCCCAAGGCAACTCCTTATGCAGAAATGATCTACAATGCCCCAGGGAAAGCACCTTGTGGCAAAAAATACCCTGAGCCCTCCAGTCATGGAGCCCCAAGCTGCTGTCTCCTTACCCCAAGCAATGAATCCATCCATCATTCCAAAGCACTCGAGTTGAATTTTCAACACGTGTGATGCGAAACGGGCATTTAGTTTACTACTGACCCCTCCTGACACGTGGATGGTCATAGTGACGATTTGCTGCAAGCCTTCATTTCGGAGACAGTGAAGATATCACAAGACTTTGTGGGCATTACTTTTGTTGATATTGAAGAAAAGCAACAATTCATTGAGATTTGGAATTGGCCCCGAAGACCCTGCTTAGAAATTAGAATTGCACCTTATTTGCGATAAGTCACCAGCAAGGGAATCACCATCCACCACGGAGAGTATGCAGTGCTCCTCCACACTCCTCTGCCTGCTTCTCCTTATTAACATGGCTTAATTCTCTGCCTACAGGTAAATCAATCCAGCTGGCTGATGAGGCCAAGGCAGCAGGTTTTTTCTGTAGGCAGTTCAGCTTTGCTGTGTTTTCAGGCTAGGGGAGAGCAGCTAACTGGGAACCAACACCCAAATAAATGCTCTTCAACTGTAGTCCTAAGCAGAAGTCATGGGGAAAGTCTGGGTATGTGGGGGCCAGCGGGCTGTGAAAGGTATCCTGATTCCTGATCGAGATAGGTCAAATCCCCGGGAACCCTGAAAGGGACCGCAGGCACACTCCCAATCTCCCAGAATATTAAGGCCTCACGTAGCTGCGCCCCCGACATACCCTTGCAGAAGGATTTGAGACAGACAGGCAATGCCCCAAACCCCTCCTCCACAGGCGAGGATGTGACCACAGGTAGTAGGCTCAAGACAGATCAGTCATAGAAACAAGACCACGCCCCTGAATATGTAGATGAGGTCTTCCCATGTTCTTAGGACAAACCAGTAGGAAGTACCTGCTGTCAGACACTGACCCATCCAAAAACTGTATTTAAGAGTGGCGTTCAGGCCCAGACCCGGTGAGAGAGAGACCCAACCGCCTGGTCAGGTGGGCACTCCTGAGGCTGCAGAGCGGAAGAGACCACCAACACTGCTCACCCCTGCCCACATCCCTGGCCCAAGAGGAAACTGTATAAGGCCTCTGGGCTCCCGTGGGGGAGCGGCAGGACCCCTGCCAGAGACACCGCCGAACCCTGAAGGAAACAGACCGGATAAACAGTTCTCTGCACGCAAATCCCGTGGGAGGGAGAGCTAAACCTTCAAAGAGGCAGACAAGCCTGGGAAACCAGAAGAGACTGCTCCCTGCACACACATCTCAGACGCCAGAGGAAAAAGCCAAAGACCATCTGGAACCCTGGTGCACTGAAGCTCCCGGAAGGGGCGAAACAGGTCTTCCTGGTTGCTGCCGCTGCAGAGAGCCCCTGGGCAGCACCCCACGAGCAAACCTGAGCCTCGGGACCACAGGTAAGACCAAATTTTCTGCTGCAAGAAAGCTGCCTGGTGAACTCAAGACACAGGCCCACAGGAACAGCTGAAGACCTGTAGAGAGGAAAAACTACACGCCCGAAAGCAGAACACTCTGTCCCCATAACTGACTGAAAGAGAGGAAAACAGGTCTACAGCACTCCTGACACACAGGCTTATAGGACAGTCTAGCCACTGTCAGAAATAGCAGAACAAAGTAACACTAGAGATAATCTGATGGCGAGAGGCAAGTGCAGGAACCCAAGCAACAGAAACCAAGACTACATGCCATCATCGGAGCCCAATTCTCCCACCAAAACAAACATGGAATATCCAAACACACCAGAAAAGCAAGATCTATTTTCAAAATCATATTTGATCATGATGCTGGAGGACTTCAAGAAAGACATGAACACACTTAGGGAAGCACAGGAAAACATTAATAAACAAGTAAAAGCCTACAGAGAGGAATCGCAAAAATCCCTGAAAGAATTCCAGGAAAACACAATCAAACAGTTGAAGGAATTAAAAATGGAAATAGAAGCAATCAAGAAAGAACACATGGAAACCACCCTGGACATAGAAAATCAAAAGAAGAGACAAGGAGGTGTAGATACAAGCTTCACCAACAGAATACAAGAGATGGAAGAGAGAATCTCGGGAGCAGAAGATTCCATAGAAATCATTGACTCAACTGTCAAAGATAATGTAAAGCAGAAAAAGCTACTGGTCCAAAACATACAGGAAATCCACGACTCAATGAGAAGATCAAACCTAAGGATAATAGGTATAGAAGAGAGTGAAGACTCCCAGCTCAAAGGACCAGTAAATATCTTCAACAAAATCATAGAAGAAAACTTCCCTAACCTAAAAAAAGAGATACCCATAGACATACAAGAAGCCTACAGAACTCCAAATAGATTGGACCAGAAAAGAAACACCTCCCGTCACATAATTGTCAAAACACCAAACGCACAAAATAAAGAAAGAATATTAAAAGCAGTAAGGGAAAAAGGTCAAGTAACATATAAAGGGAGACCTATCAGAATCACACCAGACTTCTCGCCAGAAACTATGAAGGCCAGAAGATCCTGGACTGATGTCATACAGACCCTAAGAGAACACAAATGCCAGCCCAGGTTACTGTATCCAGCAAAACTCTCAATTAACATTGATGGAGAAACCAAGATATTCCATGACAAAACCAAATTTACACAATATCTTTCTACAAATCCAGCACTACAAAGGATAATAAATGGTAAAGCCCAACATAAGGAGGCAAGCTATACCCTAGAAGAAGCAAGAAACTAATCGTCTTGGCAACAAAACAAAGAGAATGAAAGCACACAAACATAACCTCACATCCAAATATGAATATAATGGGAAGCAATAATCACTATTCCTTAATATCTCTCAATATCAATGGCCTCAACTCCCCAATAAAAAGACATAGATTAACAAACTGGATACGCAACGAGGACCCTGCATTCTGCTGCCTACAGGAAACACACCTCAGAGACAAAGACAGACACTACCTCAGAGTGAAAGGCTGGAAAACAACTTTCCAAGCAAATGGTCAGAAGAAGCAAGCTGGAGTAGCCATTCTAATATCAAATAAAATCAATTTCCAACTAAAAGTCATCAAAAAAGATAAGGAAGGACACTTCATATTCATCAAAGGAAAAATCCACCAAGATGAATTCTCAATCCTAAATATCTATGCCCCAAATACAAGGGCACCTACATACGTAAAAGAAACCTTACTAAAGCTCAAAACACACATTGCACCTCACACAATAATAGTGGGAGATTTCAACACCCCACTCTCATCAATGGACAGATCATGGAAACAGAAATTAAACAGTGATGTCGACAGACTAAGAGAAGTCATGAGCCAAATGGACTTAACGGATATTTATAGAACATTCTATCCTAAAGCAAAAGGATATACCTTCTTCTCAGCTCCTCATGGTACTTTCTCCAAAATTGACCATATAATTGGTCAAAAAACGGGCCTCAACAGGTACAGAAAGATAGAAATAATCCCATGCGTGCTATCGGACCACCACGGCCTAAAACTGGTCTTCAATAACAATAAGGGAAGAATGCCCACATATACGTGGAAATTGAACAATGCTCTACTCAATGATAACCTGGTCAAGGAAGAAATAAAGGAAGAAATTAAAAACTTTTTAGAATTTAATGAAAATGAAGATACAACATACTCAAACTTATGGGACACAATGAAAGCTGTGCTAAGAGGAAAACTCATAGCGCTGAGTGCCTGCAGAAAGAAACAGGAAAGAGCATATGTCAGCAGCTTGACAGCACACCTAAAAGCTCTAGAACAAAAAGAAGCAAATACACCCAGGAGGAGTAGAAGGCAGGAAATAATCAAACTCAGAGCTGAAATCAACCAAGTAGAAACAAAAAGGACCATAGAAAGAATCAACAGAACCAAAAGTTGGTTCTTTGAGAAAATCAACAAGATAGATAAACCCTTAGCCAGACTAACGAGAGGACACAGAGAGTGTGTCCAAATTAACAAAATCAGAAATGAAAAGGGAGACATAACTACAGATTCAGAGGAAATTCAAAAAATCATCAGATCTTACTATAAAAACCTATATTCAACAAAATTTGAAAATCTTCAGGAAATGGACAATTTCCTAGACAGATACCAGGTATCGAAGTTAAATCAGGAACAGATAAACCAGTTAAACAACCCCATAACTCCTAAGGAAATAGAAGCAGTCATTAAAGGTCTCCCAACCAAAAAGAGCCCAGGTCCAGACGGGTTTAGTGCAGAATTCTATCAAACCTTCATAGAAGACCTCATACCAATATTATCCAAACTATTCCACAAAATTGAAACAGATGGAGCCCTACCGAATTCCTTCTACGAAGCCACAATTACTCTTATACCTAAACCACACAAAGACACAACAAAGAAAGAGAACTTCAGACCAATTTCCCTTATGAATATCGACGCAAAAATACTCAATAAAATTCTGGCAAACCGAATTCAAGAGCACATCAAAACAATCATCCACCATGATCAAGTAGGCTTCATCCCAGGCATGCAGGGATGGTTTAATATACGGAAAACCATCAACGTGATCCATTATATAAACAAACTGAAAGAACAGAACCACATGATCATTTCATTAGATGCTGAGAAAGCATTTGACAAAATTCAACACCCCTTCATGATAAAAGTCCTGGAAAGAATAGGAATTCAAGGCCCATACCTAAACATAGTAAAAGCCATATACAGCAAACCAGTTGCTAACATTAAACTAAATGGAGAGAAACTTGAAGCAATCCCACTAAAATCAGGGACTAGACAAGGCTGCCCACTCTCTCCCTACTTATTCAATATAGTTCTTGAAGTTCTAGCCAGAGCAATCAGACAACAAAAGGAGATCAAAGGGATACAGATCGGAAAAGAAGAGGTCAAAATATCACTATTTGCAGATGACATGATAGTATATTTAAGTGATCCCAAAAGTTCCACCAGAGAACTACTAAAGCTGATAAACAACTTCAGCAAAGTGGCTGGGTATAAAATTAACTCAAATAAATCAGTTGCCTTCCTCTATACAAAAGAGAAACAAGCCGAGAAAGAAATTAAGGAAACGACACCCTTCATAATAGACCCAAATAATATAAAGTACCTCGGTGTGACTTTAACCCAGCAAGTAAAAGATCTGTACAATAAGAACTTCAAGACACTGAGGAAAGAAATTGAAGAAGACCTCAGAAGATGGAAAGATCTCCCATGCTCATGGATTGGCAGGATTAATATAGTAAAAATGGCCATTTTACCAAAAGCAATCTACAGATTCAATGCAATCCCCATCAAAATACCAATCCAATTCTTCAAAGAGTTAGACAGAACAATTTGCAAATTCATCTGGAATAACAAAAAACCCAGGATAGCTAAAGCTATCCTCAACAATAAGAGGACTTCAGGGGGAATCACTATCCCTGAACTCAAGCAGTATTACAGAGCAATAGTGATAAAAACTGCATGGTATTGGTACAGAGACAGACAGATAGACCAATGGAATAGAATTGAAGACCCAGAAATGAACCCACACACCTATGGTCACTTGATTTTTGACAAAGGAGCCAAAACCATCCAATGGAAAAAAGATAGCATTTTCAGCAAATGGTGCTGGTTCAACTGGAGGTCAACATGTAGAAGAATGCAGATCGATCCATGCTTATCACCCTGTACAAAGCTTAAGTCCAAGTGGATCAAGGACCTCCACATCAAACCAGACACACTCAAACTAATAGAAGAAAAACTAGGGAAGCATCTGGAACACATGGGCACTGGAAAAAATTTCCTGAACAAAACACCAATGGCTTATGCTCTAAGATCAAGAATCGACAAATGGGATCTCATAAAACTGCAAAGCTTCTGTAAGGCAAAGGACACTGTGGTTAGGACAAAACGGCAACCAACAGATTGGGAAAAGATCTTTACCAATCCTACAACAGATAGAGGCCTTATATCCAAAATATACAAAGAACTCAAGAAGTTAGACCGCAGGGAAACAAATAACCCTATTAAAAAATGGGGTTCAGAGCTAAACAAAGAATTCACAGCTGAGGAATGCCGAATGGCTGAGAAACACCTAAAGAAATGTTCAACATCTTTAGTCATAAGGGAAATGCAAATCAAAACAACCCTGAGATTTCACCTCACACCAGTGAGAATGGCTAAGATCAAAAACTCAGGTGACAGCAGATGCTGGCGAGGATGTGGAGAAAGAGGAACACTCCTCCATTGTTGGTGGGATTGCAGACTGGTAAAACCATTCTGGAAATCAGTCTGGAGGTTCCTCAGAAAATTGGACATTGAACTGCCTGAGGATCCAGCTATACCTCTCTTGGGCATATACCCAAAAGATGCCTCAACATATAAAAGAGACACGTGCTCCACTATGTTCATCGCAGCCTTACTTATAATAGCCAGAAAATGGAAAGAACCCAGATGCCCTTCAACAGAGGAATGGATACAGAAAATGTGGTACATCTACACAATGGAATATTACTCAGCTATCAAAAACAACGACTTTATGAAATTCGTAGGCAAATGGTTGGAACTGGAAAATATCATCCTGAGTGAGCTAACCCAATCACAGAAAGACATACATGGTATGCACTCATTGATAAGTGGCTATTAGCCCAAATGCTTGAATTACCCTAGATCCCTAGAACAAACGAAACTCAAGACAGATGATCAAAATGTGAATGCTTCACTCCTTCTTTAAATGAGGAAAAAGAATACCCTTGGCAGGGAAGGGAGAGGCAAAGATTAAAACAGAGACTTAAGGAACACCCATTCAGAGCCTGCCCCACATGTGGCCCATACATATACAGCCACCCAATTAGACAAGATGGATGAAGCAAAGAAGTGCAGACCGACAGGAGCCGGATGTAGATCGCTCCTGAGAGACACAGCCAGAATACAGCAAATACAGAGGCGAATGCCAGCAGCAAACCACTGAACTGAGAATAGGTCCCCTATTGAAGGAATCAGAGAAAGAACTGGAAGAGCTTGAAGGGGCTCGAGACCCCAAAAGTACAACAATGCCAAGCAACCAGAGCTTCCAGGGACTAAGCCACTACCTAAAGACTATACATGGACTGACCCTGGACTCTGACCCCATAGGTAGCAATGAATATCCTAGTAAGAGCACCAGTGGAAGGGGAAGCCCTGGGTCCTGCTAAGACTGAACCCCCAGTGAACTAGTCTATGGGGGGAGGGCGGCAATGGGGGGAGGGTTGGGAGGGGAACACCCATAAGGAAGGGGAGGGGGGAGGGGGATGTTTGCCCGGAAACCGGGAAAGGGAATAACACTCGAAATGTATATAAGAAATACTCAAGTTAATAAAATTTGCATATGTATGGACAACTGCCATGAAAGTATTCTCCCACTCCTCAAATTAATTTATTTACCATTGAGAATGCATCTATAAAGTGATATAATGAGAATAGCAAAATTTAAAATTTGAAATGGAATACAGTCCACTAATGATTTTTCATTCTGAACACATTTCAAAGAAAATAAAGTGTTCTTAAGGTCAAAAAAAAAAAAAGAGTGGCGTTCAGGATTAAAAGTGTACAGGAATTATTCCATCATCTGAGGGCTTCTGTCAATAAGAGTTCTAACACTGCTGCTTGGGGAAGAGATCTGCTCTCCCAACACCACCGCCGGAAGCTCCTCCCCTGCACCCCTCACCAGCTAGTCAGTCTCCTGCTGGCTCAGCCTGGCCCAGCAACCAAAGCGGCAGCAGCAGAAAGGAGGACTGGCAGCACCGGTGGCCAAAGCTGTTCCCCCTCCTTGCCTGAGTTCTCTCCCCCTTGCCCAAACCCAAGCACCTAGCCAGGCAAGAGATCTCTGCGGAGAGCCCCAGGCGCCAGAGCCCCACAGGTGTGTGATCAAAATATAATCACGTCTTCTACTCAGAATAGTGACGGTAACACATGGGTGTACACAGATTGTAGATTAATGGAATTTTAGTTATGGATCCAGGACTGACATTGTATCAGGCCAGATCTTTATTCTGATTACTCAGTTTATTTGGGTTATTTTATCTCTGGATAATTCAGTTCACCAAAGAATACCTATCTAATTTTGTACCACCTGTTTTACAGATATGGCGAGGGCAAATTGCTTTATGCACTATCATAAAACGCCCATTAAGAAATATATGGGCTTGTTATGAGCAAAACTCAGTGGCTTTGATGGCAAATGTGTGAAGGGAAGTACGAATCGCTCTTTACTAGAGATTCTTCAAGGAATAGCAGTGAGGCTCTTCTCTCATTGGCTGTGTCAAACTATTTATTTTACATGAGTTTATATAAGTGTATAGGTGTGCGAACAACATACATGCTTAATGTACACGGAGCCAAGAAAGGTCCTAGATCCACTGGAAATGGAGTTTCAGATAGTTGTGAGCCTCCTTGCGGTGTGGGAATCAAACCCAGGCCCTTTACGAGGTCAGCACGCGCTCCTAGTTGCCACACCATTTCTCTAACCTTATTGGGTTGTTTTAAAGAGTAAATAAGGTGGCCCGTATACAAATATGGCTCTACTTGGCATATCCCATATTCCATAGTTTACCTATTGTGATGGTTTGTATATGCTTGACCCAGGGAGTGGCAGGGTTAGAAGGTGTGGCTCTGTGGGAATAAGCGTGACATTGTGGGTGTGGCTTCTAAGACTCATTCTAGCTGTCTGGAAGTCAGTATTCTGCTAGCAGCCCTCAGATGAAAATGTAGAAGTCTCAGCTCCTTCTGGACTGTACCGTGCCTGCCTGGATGCTGCCATGTTCTTGCCTAGACGATACTGGACTGAACCTCTGAACCTGTAAGCCAGCTCCAATTAAATGTTGTTCTTTATAAGATGTGCCTTGGTCATGGTGCCTGGTCACAATTGTGTGTGTCTGTATGTAGTCATACTCTCCCTTCAAAACAGTTTTTAAATGAAGATGGGGTATATGAAAAGTCATTTTCATAAATTATCTTCATAGAAATAACCTAGAGAATTCTTTCCTTTAGGACCTACTGAGTCGGTAAGATCAGGTACTTTCCAGAGCTGGTTTCCTGGTTCTTTTAAATGCACTGTTTATACCCCTTTAAAGGAGTGAGCACAGGGGCTGGGGATTTAGCTCAGTGGCAGAGCGCTTACCTAGGAAGCGCAAGGCCCTGGGTTTGGTCCCCAGCTCCGAAAAAAAGAACCAAAAAAAAAAAAAAAAGGAGTGAGCACAGCTTAGAGGTGAACAACTGAATCCTTCGAACTGACCTCTGACCAGGTTTACATGCTGTGTAAGAAAATGCAAAATGTATTGATTCATACAAAAAACACGTGTCACAGACACATACAGATCTATACACAGACACAAAGAAAGTATACATATATATTTTTTTTCTCAATGTAAGCCTTTTAGGAAAATGTGGTGTGTGTATGTATGTATGTGTGTGTGTGTGTGTTAAGTGCTTGTGTGTGTGTTAAGTGCTTGTGTGTGTGTTAAGTGCTTGCATGTATGTGTGTTTATGTGTGTGCATGTGTTTGTGTTAAGTGCTTGTGGTGTGTGTGTGTGTGTGTGTATGTGTGTGTGTATATTCTCAATGTAGGCCTTTTAGGAAATGTGTGTGTTTGTGGGTGTGTTAAGTGCTTGTGTGTATGTGTGTGTTTGTGTGTGTATGTATGTGTATGTGTATGTGTGTGTGTATGCATGTGTATGTGTATGTATGTGTGTGTGTGTGTGTGTGTGTGTGTATGTGTGTGTGTGTGTAAACCAGACATAAAATACTCTCCTAAACAATTTTCATTGAACACCGAAGTTGTGTGGAATGTTCCCTTTCTAGCTCTTAAGTCAATTTATGGGAGGGGTGTGTAAAAGCACTTTACAGGAGAGAACCTGTGATCGCAGTGTATCAAAGTTAAGCGGTAGCAGGGTTACCCACTCTTGAAAAATCATATAAACATTTCACATATAAAATATTATTCATCAAGGCAATGCCCTCTAACGGGGTCGAACGGTAAGAACAGGGTCGTGGAACTCTGTAGCTCGGTTTTGTTTCTTTCTTTCCTTTTTCTTTCCCTTGAAAAAACAAATCTGCCACTGAAATGGAATCCAGACTCATGCAGTAGACTGTACGGTGGGTGTACATGGGAGGGAAACGAGGCGGTCGTCGCCGTCCACCTCTGCAATATCATTACTCACCAACTTGCCCTTTTCCCACCCTCTTCTCCCCAAAGACCAATGTCCCACGTCTGAACCGAGGGAGATGTGTGCTTTCTAACAGCTAAATCAACAAGGTCTCACATGGGTAGTGCTGTGCGGTGTGCTTGACTGATTTCATGAAAAACTAATCATGTATTCATCATTGAGATCAAACACTTCCTAAGTAATTATCATCCGAAGCCAGTTGGAGAGGACCTGAGAAAGTGGCACTGCTGATGTAATCAGCCGCTGAGCAGAGCAGCTCTCTTAGCTTCTGTAAACCTGGGGTTGGAAGGCTCAGAACGGAAATTGTATTTTATAATTAAGAAAGGCAGAGTCGGCAGGCTGCAATCTTGTTTTGCTATCAATCATAATGAGATTGCCTGGGTGTTGACCGGGACACATTTAAAATCTACTTTTCAGGCATGGTCCCTGCAAACTTTATTTATTTATTTTTAACCTCAAAAGAAGGGGAAATGTGTTGATTTTTAAAAATCCCAACATGATACCTCTGGGTGTTATCTCTAGAGTCAAATCATATCACTTCCCCCGCCCCCTTATTTGAGCTGTGGCGTTTATCTGATGAACGGGCACTGCTCTACTGAAATATGTGTCATTACAAAGTGATAGCTTACAAAACACTTTATTGTCGCTTTCGGTCTGTGACTATGAATTGAGATGAAGACAAATGATGTGGCCCATCAAATACTTCACAGGATTCTGCACTCTGCATCTTATGCACCTGGTCCTGGGCTTCTCTGTCTTGCTTCTTTCCTCAAATATCTTAATGAAGAAGTTAGAAAGATAACCTCTGTTTCCAAGTGGAGAAGGCAAGCTTCAGAAGTGCCACGTATCTTCCTTATGACCACAGGTAAAGGACAAAGCAGAGGACTCTAATCCAGCAAGACTAGATGAGTGCACCCCCCCCACCGCCCCGACCACTTTTCTTCAGTGTATATTTGGGAGGTCTTTGGTTTTGGAAAAATGAAGAAGTTTTGAAAGAGCTACATGCAATAGACTTTGAGACATTAGAAAAACTGTAATCCAGAAAGGGAAAGTCTGTGGGTTGTGGGTGAGGCCAGTTTCAAAGCACACGTCTGTTTGGTGTTCTCGAACCCCTCCAAAGTACAGGTGTGTGATTTGTAAGACTCAGCTCCTGGTGTCAGTTGCTGAAAGGAGGTCTAATATAGGTTATGACCCCACCCCTGCACATCTAAGAGGGAGGGGCTTTGACAGTGCCTTGAATGGGTTCCAGCAGCCAGCCAAGAACACATGAACTGCTTTACCTGTCTGCTAGACTGCAGGCATTACCCAGAGTCCGAGCCTCAGTTGTTCCATGGTTGGAGATGTGTTGAATACCCACAAGGAGCAGGAGAAAGCTCTTTCCAGGAGACTGTGCAACCGTGGGAACATACAAATCACCTAAAGTTTAGCTGATCACAATTTTCCTAATTATATGCTACTTCTGAGGACCTGCTTCTTTTCATTGATTATTGACTTTAAATCTTTAAAGTTAACTTTATTTTCAGCCCCTTGGTTTTTACCTTTTCTTTAGTTAAGAATTCATGAAAAAAGCATGCTAATAAAACCTTGGCAGAACTTTTGTAAGGTAGCTGGGCTACAATATTTAATGTACAGATATGTTCCATAATATAACATATAGATTTTGTAAACCTGAAAATTCACACTTAGTTGATTTCTAAAAGGTGAGACCACTGTCATTTTTATTCATATTTTATGAATTTATCTCCATTGTCCAAGATTAAAGAAAATTGGGTACATTTTTATAATTGAGAAAATTTGCCAAATTATCCAATTTGACTTTCATTTATTGTTAACAATAACCAAACTCTATTCCATGTAGCCACACTAGATTTTTACAGACTTTTTTCAATCATCATTAACAATATAATGTCAACTCTCTGCCCTACATATGGAAGGTATGATATGTATTTTTACTTTTAAATATTGGTTCTATGAGAATTTGATGAATCCATTCCTATCATACTCATCTGTTCCCTAACTCAGGCCAGACTGACCGCCTGCCATGTCAACCTGATTTTATTTCCTCTTTCTTTTGCTTTCTTTATGCTTAGCATGTCCAATTTTTGCTGTCTACTCTCGGTTGTGTGGCCCTCCACTGGGTTGTAGTTGCCTTGTGGGATTACTGTCCTTAAATAAAATGGATTTCCCTTCTAGTAGCTTACTGCCAGTAGTGTCTTAGCGTGGGGTGAAACGTCATGCTCACCTGCTGTCACCATGATGGACTTTCATCTGGCTTGAACTGGCATGAACACTGTCATGGCTACTGTGAGTCCATATGTGTAAGTGCCCTGCTGTGTCCAGAGAACACTGTTTCTTGTAGTCATCCTCTGGCTTAGGGCAGTATTGCTGCCTCCCCTTCCACAGTGATCCCGGAGCCTTGGGAAGAGAGCGTGTGGTATAAAAATCCTGTTTACAGCTGAGCATCCCACATTCTCTCATCTTTACCTGGAACAGTTGTGGGTCTCCATTAATTGCCGCAAACTGCAGAAGAAGCTTATCTGATGTGAGATGAGAGATGCACTAATATGTGGCTATGATGATACGTTATTAGGAATTGATTTATCAGAGTAATAGTAATAGGCTCTCCTCTGTGACCTATGCATGTCTAGTCACCGTTTCTTGGACATGATAATAGTATCAGGTATGGTTTCATCTTGTGGTGCAGGCTTTAAATCTAATAAGAAAGTGGTTAATTACTCCACCTTGTTCATGCCATTATGGCAACACGGCTTCCTGCCAGCCTAGTTGATATGTAGCTTTCATTATCCACAACTGGATAAGACTTTATGATTGCTTTTTTCCCCCTTGGGTAATATCCATATACCTAACCAGTAGGGATAAAGCTTCCAGGTGAGGACCAACTTGATTTCCCCATATTCATGAATGTTGTACATGTTCGTGCATGTCTTCATGTCCTCTGCAACAGAGTCTCACTGTCAAGTTCTAGAGAGTAACCAAGAGGATTGACAACAGCCTGTGATGCTTGAGACTTGTTGGGAACTCCCTAACCAACAACTCCAAAGGGGGTAACACATTTGTGGAACTGCATGGTTGTGTTTTTATTTGTTAGATGTTTTCAGGCAATTAAGCAGTTTAAAGCTGAATTTTAAGAATAAATCTTTTCAACCACCAGCCCAGGTGGGCAGATGGTGTTGGCCCAGTGCCCCACTGAGAGAACCCTGACTACTCAGAGTCCCAGAGTGTCATAAAGATGAACAAGTAAGTGGTGAGAGACAACAGAGGGAGAAGAAGTGGGGTGTGTGAAAAATGATGAGAGGTGGGACTAGAGACTTGAGGATAGTGAGGAAAAGACTGATGTGAGTAGCCAGCTAAGGCCATGCTGAGGACCATGTCTGGATCCATGGTCCTGTAGCAGCAAGGTTTGTTATTACCAAAGGGCAGGCAGACATCCCTGGGCTGGGCTGCTACCTGGGGACATGTTGATGTCTGAAGGCTGAGCAGAGCTGGCCCCACCTCTCACCAGCTGCAATATTAGGGAGAGCTAGCCCTGCTCCTCCCCTTGGTATCATGGAAAGAGCTGGCCCTGCCCCTCTCCTTGGTTATCATGGGAGAGCTGGCCCTGCCCCTCTCCTTGGTATCATGGACAGAGCTGGCCCTGCCCTTCTCCTTGGTATCATGGGAAAGCAGGTCCCATCTCTCAGCAGCTGCAATACTTTGCCAGGGAGCACAGTAGAGCTGGCCGTGGTTGCAGGAGGGAGGAGGATGTTGCATGTGAGCCAGCCCCAAGAACATGAGCTCAAGATTGTTGGTCCTGTCCTTCACTAAGGCTGGGGTAGAGATTTGTTCACTCTACGCATCCCTTGCAGCTAAGCCAGGTGGGCTGGTGGGTGAGCCATATCTTGCCTGTACAACACAATGGAGCTGACTCAGGAGAGAGCCAGTCCTGAAGGCATAAGAAATGGAAGGCTGGCTCTGCCCCTTGCTGGTTATGGTTTAGGTGACCTAGCCAGGACAGTGCTGCAGAGCTCACCCTAGTGGGTTGAGTGTGGAAGAACTGGTAGGCTGGTAAGATCAGCTACCAATCACTCCCAAATCCAAGGCTTTGAGTTGGTCCATCCCAACATCTACCCCATCTATGAACTGTTGGAGCATGTGAAGGGTTTGTCCTGCAGATCGTCCTGCAGATCCAAGATGGAAGGCTCTCCATGACACAGGCAGGGCAATGACAGTATATCTGAAAGGAATCCCAGTAAAGATACAGTTTTGATAGTATTGATAGTTAGCAGAAGCTGGAGGTCTCTGACCAGACCAATGACTCACTGAAATAGACATTTGCAAGTAAAGATGTGTGGACAAAGGTTATACTTTGGGACACACTGTGACATACTATAGCGTCCACAACAAGATTCTGTTTTCTTTTGGAAGGAAGGTTGCAAGGGCAGATACTAGGGAAAGGGAGATGAGTGGAATTGGTGTGCATGATGGGAATTCACAAAGAATCAATACAAAGTTTTTTTTAAAGCAAAATTTTACAATATACAATAAAATAGGAACAAACCAACCAAACCAAAAACAGTTGATAGATATTTAGTGTATTTGTGTTGAAAATTGCATGAATTGATTGCTTTTCTAGGGAAAACATAAGAAGAGAACAAAATTCTGTGTCTAAGGTGGGGGGAATAAAGTTTATTTTCCCTAGCCAGTGGCGAGTAAATTTGCAGCCAGTGGCTATCCCGCTAATGATCTGACAACCATTTGGTAGACCCTGGGTAGAACATTTTACTTTTAGTGGGTAATGTTCACATCAACACATTTCTAATAAGCTCATTCCTTTACATTAAGTTCTAGCCCAGGTGATACAGAAGGAAGGTGGGAGGGGGGGCATTTGAAAGCTTATGCCTTACTGACTTCTCAGAACTGTTTATGTTGGGCCTTTCATGGTAGGATGTTAAATAGCATCACTTCGGTTAATTGGGGGTTCCTCACACTTCTATTTATCACCTTTTAAAGTGTGTCTTAATTTTAAAGCTGTCATCACAAATGGTGAAAGAAGCTGACTTAATCAGTGCATCTGCACGTTACTAGACACAGCAAAATATTCGAAGACCTCTGTAAAATAAATATGAACAGGGGAGTCCACATGACACTAGGGAAGGTTCATTATTCTTTGAACTGTTGAAAAAATCAATATAAATCACTTAAATTCATGGTAAAAACCATTGTATTGTACTTAATACTCACAAGAACATAGCTCCAACAGTTTAACAGAGTTGCTTTTACGTTTTATTTTAGCCTAGGCTTTCCAAAAGACACACACATACACGTGCACACACACACACACACACACACACACACTCACACACATACTCACATACACACACACACACTCACACACACACAGAGGGGGAGGGGCAGGAAGGGAGAGAGAGACAGAGAGACAGAAAGATAACGGAGACAGAGACACAGACAGAGACAGAGACACAGACAGAATTAGATCTACCTACTATCTGTCTTCTATCTATCTAGTCATCTGCCTTTTTTAACTAGTAGGTGCCAAAGTAATGTATTTCACTGTTCTTGGAAACAATAGAATGCCATCAATATAGACGTTATAGGCTCTGGCTTCCACAGTTTTATAAACTCAGTCTTTAAATAACAGCCAGAGGACTTGCAGCTCAAAATTGTCAGAACTTTAATAACCTTCACCCAAAACAAGGGTTCTTCACTGGTGTGCATGATGCATGTATCAGCGAGAGGGCAGCTTAGAAATGAACCAGCTTGTTTTCCTCAGCGTTCAATAGTCACACCAGTTCCTACTCCTCTTCCATATTTTAATGAAGATAAAAAGACAAGTGGACTTGTGTAGGCTCCGTTGGACATCCCCTCTGGATGACTTTTCCTACTATTGCATTCTTGTAAGGAGGAGAAAGCACCCGTTTTCAGGCCTGCATTTTGTGAGACAGGGTAGTTTCATTTGTAGCTCTTAGCTTTAGAATGTTTGTTACCACTGTCTATTGAAATTTAGTTACATACTTACACCCTAAGGATGTAAATATTTTCCCCCCAGGGACTCACTCCAATTCTCAAATGGTAATTCCTGAAAAGATGGCATTGGAAACATAAATAACATCGAGTTCTTTAATTCTTACGTCAGTAAGAGAAAAGCATTCTCAACAATAACAACACTTTGCTTTTATCACTGCTGGCCATTTCATTATTTATACCCTTTTGCACCCTCAGAACTTTGGCAGCCACTGGTTAGCTCTCACACATGCACACTCACTGTAGATTTTGGAACCTTGACAATCACAGAGATGACCCATATTTAAGCTTTGTTAAGAGCCTCTTTCTCGCTGCATGCTGTGGACACATGGGTGTAATGTGGGATGTCTTTTATTCCTCTGGCTCAGAGAGTCGTGCTGAGCCTGGGTCAGTGGACATCTCTGGGTTACTCTTCTTACTCATGGAAAATTTCCACCACTTTTTGGCATCTTCCCGAAGCTCACCACATCACATGCCTGTGAATGCTTATTATAGTCTGGG
Organism: Rattus norvegicus; assembly: GCF_021556685.1. NCBI lineage: Eukaryota > Metazoa > Chordata > Mammalia > Rodentia > Muridae > Rattus > Rattus norvegicus. Next base: position 86,797,674 of record NC_141548.1, on the reverse strand, counting down.
GTTACCATCTCCCAAGTGCAGCCATTCATTCTCTTAGACACCCGTGCTTTGGAGTCTGTCCTCCTGGTATATCAGGAGGAGCTGTAAGTGCCTGGATGTGGAAGTGTGGATTTCTTATTGTACACCTCAGAGAAGACTCTCTCTCTCTCTCTCTCTCTCTCTCTCTCTCTCTCTCTCTCTCTCTCTGTGTGTGTGTGTGTGTGTGTGTGAGTGTGTGTCTCTGTGGTGTGTGTATGTGTATGTGTGTGTGTATGTGTGTGTGTGAGTGTATGTGTGTTTTCCTACTTCCTTATTAGATTCTGGAATCTTTCAACATAGGGACCAAGATTGTACCTACAGTTTCTCTTAATATGTCTGACAAGTTAGGAGCAGAAAGATTATCTGGGAAATATTTTACGACGTAAACAAGTGAGGTTAAGGACAACCAAGATTGGCTCACGAGTCACATAAGAATCTAAGAATTTCTTACTATTTTGTTCTTTGGGGAGTATTTTGTAGAAATAGATAGTCCCATTTATCATGGTTTTATCAAGTCTTGATGTTCTCTCTTGTCACAGAATGAGAAAGAAATCATGCGAGTCTTGGCATGTGTCATAAGCTCCTGCACTGGCATTGCGCTTTGTAGAGTAGGTATTTCTTTTATATATTTGTGTTTTAGCTGGGTCTGATGGTAAACACATTTAATCTCAGTACTTGAGGGCAGATGCAGGTGGATCTCTGTATGTTCAAGGCTAGACTAGTCTGCATAGTGAGTTCCAGGGCTACGTGGAATATAGTGTCTCAACTCACTCCATTCCCCAAAACCTAAATAAGGTTTTTAATCTTCAGTGTTATGTACTTGTGTGTGTCTTTGTGTAGCGATGTGCATGTGAAGGCAGGTGCCTGCAGAGGATATAAGAGGGAACTGGATAGCCCCCCTCACCCTAGGGGAGGTGGTGAGTTTCCCGATGTGGGTATTAGGACCTGAACTCTTAGGTCCTCAGGAAAAAGTAGCATCTACCCAGCTTCAGAATTGGGACTTTATTTGTGCCCCCAATATTGTCTTTAAAGTGACAAACTTATAAGGAAAATGTGGAGGGGAATTTTATCATGAAGATTTTCAAAGTGGATGTAATGAGAGACCTGTCACCCCCACATATCTGCAAATCTGCAGTCATCTTCTGAGATCTCAGAGTTGCAAAAACTGAGCTGGAGAATGCAGAACTTTCCCATAGTGCATCTCAACATCAAGGCTGGACTAATGTGGACACACACACACACACACACACACACACATACACACACACAGAGAGAGAGAGAGAGAGAGAGAGAGAGAGAGAGAGAGGCAGAGAGAGAGAGACAGAGAGAGACAGAGACATACACACACACAGAGACAGAGACAGACAGAGACAGAGACAGAGACAGACATACACAGACACACACAGACACACACAGAGACGCACTCAGAGGCATACATGCACATATAGGATCTGTTATTGTCACACTATTGAATAACAAACTCATGTTTCATTGAAGTATACTATGGGTTTGGGGATAGTCAGACTATTACTACTACATCAAAGGGAGAGTTAAGAATAATTAGTTCTATTTTTGTGGTAGAAGTATTATTTGTAAGTAAAGAGAGGCGATGCCACATACTGAAGATTAGGTAATTAGTAATAGTGACTGATTATAAGAGCCAGCAAGGAAATGGGGAATTCAAGAATCAAAGCAGGCTGCTTTCTCTGTGCAGGAAAACCATTGCGCATGCAGATTTTCCTGGGATCTAGCTTTGACACATTACATGGCTGATTGACATATTTTTGCTTCATGGATGAACACTTAAAGTGAAACCAGACTTTCCTAGTATGAACATCTCTTTTGCTAAGATAAAGGTTGTTTCCTCAGTGGAAGAAGTACAGTGCAGTGCTAGATTCTAGAGGTAAAAGCGTAGTCGGGGGAGACAGGCTTGTAAAGCCTGGTTATAGCATTAAACTGTACCTCAGCTATGACCAGTATATAAACCCAACCAAAACATCAGTGTCTACACCTCCCCTGTCTGCTGTAAAGCCAGCAGGTGACTGGAAGAGAGAACACATATTGCTGTAAGTGCCACCGGCTTCACAACTTGTCCAGAGAATGGGTTGAACAACTTTGGCAAGTGCAAGGCAGCTTCTGGTGAATGAGGTTTGGAGGGAATGAGCTTGGTGAATAGGTTTAAGTACTAGGTAATCACACTGTGATCACTCCTTCTATGCTTCAGATATAAAAAGCCTTGACGGGCAAGGTTCAGAAGGAGATTACAACAATCTGTCGTTCCAGTCATTTCCATAATATGGTTGCTCACCATTTTTATATACCTTGTAGGCAATGTTGGGGCCTATACAGATGACTAACACAAAATGCACTCACTGTGAATTCATGTTCACTGTGAAGCATGATTCACAGCTTAGATCTCACCATTCATAGTGTGTGTGGGGGGGCACATCTCATTGCCATGACAATGGTTCTCACAGAAATCAAGGTGTCCTGGAAGAGGGATGACTCAAGAAGAGCTTAGGCGTTGCATTCCAAGATTGCCCTGCTTTCTGTTCCAATTTCAATTTCCAGCTCTGGAGAGAGAGGGGGGGAGAGGGGGAAGGAGAAGTGGAGGGGGAGGGGAAAAGGAAGGGAGGGATGGAGGGATGAAGGGAGGGAGGGAGGGAGGGAGGGAGGGAGGGAGGGAGGGAGAGAGAGAGTAAGGGGAGAAGCAGGGAGGGAGGGAGAGAGAGAGTAAGGGGAGAGGCAGGGAGGGAGGGAGGGAGGGAGGGAGGGAGGGAGGGAGAGAGAGAGAGAGAGAGAGAGAGAGTGTAAGGGGAGAGGCAGGGTATGTGGGATTTAAGGACACTTCACAGGTCTGTTTCCTTTGGCTGAGAAATGAAGCCAATGAAAATCTTAACAGAATATTGCACAGTGAGTGTCCTATGTGTCCAATGCATGCCCACTGTTTAGCACAAAACTTGTCTCCCTTCAAGTACTCAATGACATATCTCAGTTAAGATTTTATAAGAGGGAGTCAGAAGTTTGGAGACAGAGAAACCATGACTGCAGCCCTTCTTCTGCTGTTCAGATGTCTGTAAACTCTGCCCACTTATTTATGGAAACATTGCCTCTATGATCTATAACACGAAGATAGTATTTGTATATATTTTGCAGAAGTACGAAACGGTTAAATAGCTATAAAGTGATCAACAAATGAGCGTATATCCCTTCCTGTGATTTTCAGATTAGAAAGTATAAAATCCCAAAAGGTCTTTTATAAGAATCCCCAACTATTAGCCTCCATGAACTATCAACAGAAACCTACTCATAAATCACTCACTCACAGATGAGCTCCTGCTTAAGGAGGCCCTGTCCTGTAGAGCTACCATAATGCTTTCTGCAGTAATTAGCATGTCTATATGGGAATGGCGTAGGGAGATGAAGGTTTGAGACTTTTCATTGCTAGTTTGATCACAAAGATATATCTTCTGTGTGACCATAGGGGCACTGGTTGACCTTTCTGTGCCTTAAGGCATGTAGACATACGCCTTCTGCCTAGCTTCAAAAGCCTATCGCTTACATGGCCCCTTTGAAGTCGGGTGTATGTTCTACAGAGTGCAGAGTGTGGCCAGAGGCAAATCTAGTCCTTTGTGTAAAACAGAAGAAAGGCCAGGATAGTAACATATTGGTTGTTGATCACATGTACACAATATAGCACTCACATGAGTCTGAATTTGTCTGTAAGTCCGTGTATTTGTAGATGTGTAGTGTGTGCATATGAATAAATTATAGAAACATTTGTATTAGTGTGTACATAATACACTGCTGTGTATTTACAGTTATGTGCAGACATTTATGTCCATGGAAACCATACATTAAATATAATTAACATGGACTTTCTAATTTTTCAACTTTCAAGAATAACACAAATAATATCATTTGAGAATACTAATTATGTGATATTTCTTTAAATATATTTACAGTTGTATATATAATAAGAAAAAAACGTTCTAAACTAGTTTAAGTCTTTGGAGTCCAAGCCTTCAAAGCTTTGAGTAGCCTTAAGGTTTTCTTTCATGTGTGTTCGTGCAAAGTATGATGCAGAAATGAAATATCACCAGTATCATAGGGATGTGCATGCAACGCTTACCATAGCTCCCACCTGGTGGGAGACGTTCCAAGAGTGCATTTTAGGACAACTCATCCTAGATTGTGAATTTTTCTTTATTAATAGCTACAGGGTAAAACCCGTTTGAGGAGAAAGTGGTACTGGGCTTTATGGATGTCAGAGTCTCATACCATTTGCAGACCAACTATTGTACAGCTATAAGACTGGGTCTTTCCTTCAGGCATTTCTCTGTGGAGTAGTTGTCACACAGTATGGGGTCACATAGGCCTACTAAACATGACAAAGAACAGATTTACTGTCCTCAGTTTTAGGTAAGTGTGGCAAGAATGAATAAAGAATCTTTTGTCCTGTACCAGCACAGAGAAACTTCCTACCTTACAATGTGTTCAACCTAATCCCCACCTTAGAGAAAGGCAGGAAGTATGAACGAATGCTTAGAAGCAGCCTATAATGTCTGCATTGAAGTCCCTTATGGCTGAAACACACCTCTGACCCACACGTCCTTGTCATTCATCTATATGACACTTACCCTAACCACTTTTATTTCAGGTTTTGATTTTTGAAAGCGATGCAGTATCTTAAGAATTCAAATGGTGTTTATTTAATTCTTTTAGAAGGGCCTCATAGCAGTGAAAAATCCATCCAGCTCTTGTCACGCAAAGGCTTTAGCAGAGGAGCATTCCCTCACAATGATATGAAAGATGGAATTCTGCTATAACTTATTAAGGTTCAGCTTCAGAATGGGCAGCTTCTTTTACGTCCAGAGCTAAAATTTCACAAGTTTCATCTAAAGTGTGTTGGGCTTTTTTTGGGGGGGGGGGATGCTTCAAAAATAAACCATTTGGAAATTCCTTAATTAGATCTAAGGCTTGTCATACAGAGATCTGGCTCTGTAAGTAGACCATATTTTCTTGGCAGTTGCTTTATTTAGTGATGCTGAATTTACACTATAAATAAGGAACAAAATTCCAGCATGCTAACACTCCAAATATCTTTTTTTTTTGTCCTTTTGAAAACAGAAAGCAAAGAAATCTGAGGAGATTTATAGAGAGTGAGTCAAATTGAAACCTCTTTGGAAACATCTTTCCTGTGTTTTCTTTTAAATCAAGGAGCATGTGGATGGGTAATAGGAAGCTTGAAGCACACATTAGAATATATTTCTGTAAAAACGCATCACACAATCCGCATTCATAAAGCACCGTGCCTCGGCTCTGGAAGACATGTATTTCCAAGGGTCATCCCGGGGGTATAGACTGTATATAAACACCAACTGCCAGTAGTTCAGTCAGTGTGAATATGGAGTCCTGTAGGTCAAGATAACACGCACACAGGGTGACACAGCAGTACCAGGCTGCAATAGTACAGACCCAGTATATTTCATATTTGATGGTATCCCCTTCCTACTAGAACAGCCTGCCGTTTTCGGACAGTGGTTAAAGGACAATAACTGTATGGCGTATGGTATAAAAAATAAGGGAAGAGTAACACTATTTAATAGAGGTAGCGTGGAAAGTCACACAGGGAAGAAACTGCGTGGGGTATGTCCTCACTCTTCAGCACCGATGACGGCCTCTATCCCAGCATCTGATAGTTGTGCGCATAGTAGGTCCTTACTAAACACTTGTGCTAAACGTGAAAGCTTCTTCAGTGTCTAACTTCTCCAACTCGGTATCTCACTCCCTTGCTTCATGGCTGCTGCTGGTTCAATGCTCACACACACCACTTCTTTAGAGGGAGATGAAAATAATTTCTGTGAGGTGATTTTCTGAGGCCTACAGTCCTCAATTTTATCTAGTCATTAAGTGACTGATCTAAGTAATCGTTATGACTGGTCACCTACCACCTCTACCTCTAGTAGATTTGAGTAAAATTATTGCCTAGATGTTTTACACTTCTGTTGCAACTTCAAGTTCTGCTTTGAAGGTAAAATGTCAACGCCAGTGTTTTCCAAGGGGGCAGGTATCTTTCTCCAAAAAAATACCAAAAATCCACTGTTCCTCTTAAGGCTCAAAGTAACCCTTTGCATATCGTTTTAGAGGGCTTGTTGTCTTTTTGTTCTTGAATGTAATTGTTTTCTATGAAATTCTTACAAACTGTACCCCATCAGCTACTGCTTTGCAAGCAAGAGTTGATAATTTACTCATCTCTGTGCTCTCATGAAACACTTCTCTAAGATTCCTTTGTTCCCCAATCCAGCTAGCTTTCCTTCCATATCGTCATCCTGTCCTGTACTTCTAACAGGTTTCTTTTATTGTAATTAAAGTTATACAAATTTGTTTTGTATATATAATTTGTTTTTAATGCCGTCTCCCTTACAAGAACTATATGGAGTGTTCAGCACTGAGCTTTTCTCGTCCTAAAGTATGAACGAGATTCTCAATCCCAGCATATAATAGTTGTGCTCATAATATATCCTTAATAAATACTTATGGTAAAAGCAAATCTTAAAAAACTCACAAGGGGGGTTGGGGGTTTAGCTCAGTGGTAGAGCGCTTGCCTAGCAAACGCAAGGCCCTGGGTTCGGTCCCCAGCTCTGGAAAAAAAAAAAAGAAAAAAAAAAACTCACAAGGGTTTATGGGCATAGTCTCTAGTATATATCTTATTTTTGCCATGTATTCAATACAAACACACACACACACACACACACACACACACACACACACACACACACGAACTATAGGTAGATACATATATAAATAGCTGATAGATTATAAAGTAGATAAATAGGTATGTGGATGGACAGATGATAGGTTATAGATAGATGACAGATAAATGATAGGTAATAGGTAGGTAGATAGATAGATAGATAGATAGATAGATAGATAGATAGATAGATGGATGGATGGATGGATGGATGGATGGATGGATGGATAGATAGATAGATAGATAGATAGATAGATAGAGTGATAGATGATAGATAAGCTGAGACCTGAAAATTCATACATATTCATCCTCATATGTTCATACTGCTTTGCTCTCTGAAGGATCAAGATCCAGAAAGCATGGATGAGCACACCCAGCACAACTGTACCAAACTCTTACACCTTGTCCCTGTGAAACAGAAACCTTTTACCTTACTTGTCTTTCCCCACCACAATGTTTATTATCTCATGAGTAGAGAATATAGTTGAGGGATAGTACTCTGGGTGTTATGGACTGACCCTGAGTAAACTTTCTTGACCTTTAGTAACCTAGATTATAAAACTTCATTCTCCTCACTACTCCCACGTGTTCATAGCAACTTGGTTTCGTGCAAGTGGCTGCATCTGAAACTGTCTAGTCTCACCAGACTCAAATGAATAAGTAATCAATCGGCACACAGTGGGTGGGGCATGCGGTGGGTAGGTGAAAGGATAGTGTTGTTCATTAGCATAATAATGGTTTCTAAATATTTTTCTCCATCAGAACATCCCTTGATTCTAGACATCTTCTTTTAGATGTCCTATGTTAGAGATTGTCTATTTATCTATTTAATGTCAATTATGTCATTTTTCTCTGTATCATGGTTATGTCTCTGGACACACTTCCTTGCTTTGACTTCAGCTAGAGATAGCCGTGTGATGAGGTTTCATACTAGAGTTTTCATAGAAGTCATATTCATCTTTTCTAGGCCTTCCCCATGAAACCTGTATTTATTGTCTACTCTTGACTGACGTCTATGCGTGCTGGATGTTCAAGGTTTCAAAGAGAACTGTGTAGCTCTAAGAATGACTGTGTCTCAGAGTCCCTGTGTTTGGATCTGAAATGTCCTGTGTAAGCCTCTGTCTTGAGTGCCTCCTTCATGAGTTTCTTTCAGACAGTTTGTCATAGTGACAAGGAAAATGACTAAAACACTGTGTAGAATGTCTTTATATTCCAGACACAGAGGTATTGGGGATTTTTGAACAATAGATATACAACTATTTCAATTATGCCAGGTGAAGAGGCCTACTAAGAAACAGTGTGTTCATAGTTACCAAGGGTTGGCCTCAAGCTAAGTGTTCTCGCCTCTAATTATCCCAAAGTCCAGATTTCTTGAACATATCTAATCTGCTTTAATAACTCGTACTCTTCCTCATCCATTATCAACATTTCCAGGAAGAACAGTCACGATGTTTACAAACAGTCACAAAGAAGCCTACAAACCGAAACAAACCCAACCCAACCAACCAACCAAGCAACTACGTGACCACAGACAAACCCGCAAAACCCAACCCCCTAAACAAACAAAACACCCCAAAACAAAACCAAAGACATGTCAAACAACAGACGTAATTTTCCCAGAGTAAAGTATATTTTTTCACACTTTTATTCCATACATGTTATATCTAAAACACCCATTTCTTCAACTTCTAATTTGACTCATTTCATTGTCTCAATAAGGTCCAGTTAAACGATTACCTTCCCATTTTTCCCAACCTTCCATGTCTGTGTTAACTGCTTTCTCCCCTGCACTCGTGCACTCCCAGATTCCTCTCAGGTATCCCCCAATTGACTATGAGATGCTAGGCCAAAGCACCAGTCTTAAATATTTTAGATATTGCATGCTTACTTTTGTGAGTGGTAGTGAGACATTCAAAATGGATTTGTTGAATTATTTTTTAATGATCACATAATTCACTATCAAAGAAAAATATGGCCTTATTTTTCATGTAGCAGGAAGGTATAACTCCAATTTGCAAGAAAGGTATGTCTATTTTTATAACAGTCATGTTTGCTTACATTTAATAAAATGTTTATTGTGTGTTTCATACTGGACTAAAATCTCTCTGTAATTCAACTTGTTTAATTCTTAGAATGGCTTGATGAAGTGGCTATCATTGCTGTAACACTTTAATGTAATGTGTGAATTAGTTTGTAGCTATTGATAAATTATAGCTGTGAGACAAGCTGCCCCCCAGAGGTACTGAAGGAAGGTGTAATTGATTTTGTTCTCAAGGTAGCAAAACTTTTGAGAATCTCTTCACTTCTTTCTTGACTACCACAACTTAACAATGTATAAAGCACATAGAGAAAATAATATACAACATGGAAAATTACATTTGATATTTTCAAGATAAAGTTTGGCTATTCATAAGTATTCATAAATATATGACCTGATATTTTGAGACTACTAGATACATTCTAAGAAAATCATCATTAGGCTTAAGAATGTTCATAAAATAATCAGGGAGTTTTGCTTTTTTGAGTATGTTAGAAATTCTCTTGATCACATTATTCAGAGTAGAGCTTCAAAAGAAATAAATAGCAGGCTATCAGAAAACAGTTGAACACCACTAAATATTCATTGATAAGCAAGTCTGTTACATCTAAATACCTCATCCTAATGATGTCACTATACCTAATACTTATGTGGTAATTAAAAATATGTATTAATAACAATCACTGTGAATTCATGGAACCAGCTTTGCCATCCAGTAGAACATATGACAAACTATTTATGATACCTTAATAGGCTATTACATTCATCGGTCAGAAACATGAGGGTATGGTTATTTGGTTCAGACACTTACAGTTGAGTTAGTAGGTAACACACACACAGAACGCTGATATCATTGGTTTATCTTCTAAATCATTTCTTTACTCTTGTGTCTCTGTCCTAACAGTCTAACACTTATTCTAGTATTATTGTCCTGATCCAGAGTCCCCATATTCACTTCTTCATGATGATTCTTGCCAAGCTCTCTAGTCACCAGCTAGTAAAGTCACTCTGGACCTCTCTTCTTCCCCTCTAGCAGACCCAGCTATATCCATTTATCGCTCCTTAGAAAATTTCTCCCGACCCCATCTGTTACCAACCGCCTTTTCTTAGTTCCAGAGGCTCTATCACATGTTCGGTTGTCACTCCTCACTAGTGCCTAATGCATTTCATCTCTGGAGGAAAGGTCTCATCTTCCTAATTAGATCTCAGGATCACAGACTTTAGGGCCTGCATCTTTGATGTACCACAATCCCCCACAGTAAAGAAGAAGGGAAACTAATATTTACTGAGTTCCTGCTGTGTGTCAGGCTCTATGCTAGATTCCTCATAAATATTATCTGGCCCAATTCTCACAGCAACACCAAGAGTTATGCATTATTAACTCATTCTCAGAGATAAGGAATCCAAGGTCTCAAGAGGTAGTATATTAGTCCACATCACACGGCTAGTCATTAATAGAGTTGGTCTTCTTGCACCGTCTTGCCCATTTCCAAAGTTCCTGGTTTTCCAATATACTTGTGTGCATGCATGTACACATGCATGCGTGTGTGTGTGTGTGTGTGTGTTTACTTTGAATCCATCAATACCTTCAAGTACATGATTTATATTATCACTTCACATATCCCAGATTTTAAAAACACTCTACTTATATTTATCCAACCACAGGAAGACTGCCAGCCTCCATGGGGGAGGACCGTGCCCTATGCTTTGTGAGTGCACACACGTGTTCATCAGGATACAGAGAACCTTTAACACATACGACTAACTAATGGCAGTCTAGAAAACTGAATTGTAGCAGAGATCTCCTTAGCCTTCAAAATTCCCCGCTTCGATTACACTCTCCAGGGCACTGATATTTTTGCCAACCCTCTACTTAAAATAAAATGCCTACACTGCAGAATTACAGGGCAATTGAAAGACGTCTAAATCTCCTGGCAAACAAATCCCTAGGAAATCGAATCAATATGTAATAAAATTGTAATGAAGGATGAAATTTAATGAAATTCTATTATTTTTGTCCCCTTTAAAAGGATTTTCTGGTATTATATATTGGTTAATAGTAATTTCCATGGAATCCACTTTAATATATCTTAATTACCTTCAGGAAGTCAATCAACATGTTTCTTTCCTTACCTACAGAGTTCCCTTAGTTTAGTACAATATGCAAAGTTCTCCCCTCCTTATTTTTGGGTCTTCTAACCTGGAGTTGGCTAAAGATATTATGATCCATGTGCATCACTGACTGAACATTGAAGATTATGGATAGGTTAATGGGTCTGGAACCTGGCGAGATAGAGAATGAGGCATCAATGGGGAAATCAGCCCTACCGGGCCAATAGCATTTCCTCTGCTGGAATAGATCCTTCATTGCAGTTTTGAAGCCCCTAAGAGGTTGCAAAATGTATTGTTTTATACCAACCAATCTTACGGATGTCAATACATTTATGACAGCTTGTATATTTCTAAGACTTGAAGAAAAGTTGATTCTATATTTTAATATATAATTAACAATAATTTGTAAATAATGAATTTCATGCTCTGAAGAAAAAATTACTGATCTTCCTTTTTTCGTGTGTGTGTGTGTGTGTGTGTGTGTGTGTGTGTGTGTGTGTGTGTGTGGTGTAACGTGTGAAGTGTTGGCTGTGTGAAGTGTGTGAAGTGTTGGGATTCTGCAGTGTGATTTCTGTGACTCCCAATATTGGAATCTTACACTGTCACCCTGAGCTCATGATTTCAGGCGGGAATAAGCCATAGCACACGGACCCTCAAGCAAAGAAGATGAAAATTTCTGGGTGTCCTACAGAACAGAATTGATGGAGTTAAAACAGAAAATAGATGACACAGACAAAGTTGTTTCTAACCAGAATACTTTTTCAAAGTTTTCTAAGGGCATCATTAGCTCTCTGTGCAAATCATTTAGAACAGAACTCATGAGAGCATCAGCAAATGATCTTTCTAAACCTGAAGTTAGATTAATCAGGCATTTGTAGTCTGGGAAGTATGCTATTTGTGTTCCAAAAGGATCCATGTGTCATGGGTTTTAGAGAGAAAATAAAGAAAACCACTAAAGCATGAAGCAACTATTAGATATATAATTTTCTTAATAATTTAAAAAAATTTAGTTAAAATATTATTACATCATTCCTCTTCCTTTTCCTTCTTTCAACCCTTCCCATGTCCTCTGGCTCCAATTCCTCCCAATTCTCACTTAACTAACCTGTAATTGTAAAAGTTTTATTCCAAAAAGGAGAGGAAGATATAGATACTGAAGTGGAAACATTCTCAAACTGAGATATTATTATTATTATTATTATTATTATTATTATTATTATTATTGCTTCCCCGAGTGTCGCCCATCCGCATGTATATTTATGTATTTACTTTCTCAGTTATCTGATTCAAAAATTCTAGGAGGGGGGAAATACATCTAGTGACTTTTAATATTCATACCATAATTGTTCTCTTCATAATAGGTAGTAGGTTTTTTAAAGTTCACGGAGGGCTGGCAGGAGGGAACAGGCTGTGTGTGTTGGGCAGTGTGTGGGAGAAGTAACTGCCTGTACTACCTATTGAACTCCACCTGATCTTGGCCTGGGTCTGACTCAGAAGATTGAGATGGCTGCAAGATCTGTGGAAATCTCCCAAATACTGGGTCAAAATAGTGGACAAATGATGCAATTCTTGACTTTTCTGGTAAAAACCTTCTTTAAACTCTTTTACTAATCATAATTTTAGCAGATATCATTTCTCTTAACTAAAAGGACACTCCTTTAACACAGTGAAGATAGTGTTGACTGCTATTTGGAAAATATATTTCAGACTATCAGTTTATTTCCTTTATATTTGCCAGTTATGGAACATCACAAGTTAAGTGGGCGTGCTGTGTAAGTGAATTTCAGTGTTTAGGAGGCTAAAGCAAGAGGATAAGTTTTAAGACAGCCTCGGCCTAACTTGAAACTCTTTCTCAAATAAATAAATAAATAAATAAATAAATAAATAAATAAATAAATAAGACAAAGATAATAAAAGAAAAAATAAAATTATTATCAATTCACGTTTAAGAAACATATACAAATAGGAGAATTTGTTATGAATTTCAGGCAACCTTTGGTTGAGTAGACCTTACAGTTTATACTTCCTGCTTGCTTTGCACTGTTCACAGAATTATAAGATTGCTTACTGACAATGTTAGTCAAAGAGAAAGAGGCCATGAATTTAAATTGAAGCAGAGTGTGGGAAGTGGGTATTTCTTCTTTTTTTTTTTTGTCATTTAATGATAAGACTCAGTACAATAGTTCTCAACCTCTGAGTTGCGATCCAAAGACAATTATAAAACACACATATTTACAGATATTCATAATACAGTTATGAAATAGTAAAAAAAAATTACGGTTGTGTCATCACAACATGAGGAACTGCATTAAAGGGTTGCAGTCTTGGGAAGGTTGAGAACCGCTGCTCTAGTGTGTTCCTGGGCTCTCCAAAGAGTGCCTCCAACCTGCATCTCAGATGCAGACCATAATCAATTACTAGCATCACCTGGGAGCTTGAGACAGGACTGAATACCATGGCCAGCTCCAGCCTTGCAGCCAGCTCTGCAAAAGTCCCCATACTCAGTAGTCTTAGAAGGAAGACTCTCAGCTCAGTAGTACAGTCTAAGTTATTGTGCAGGCCACAGAGGTATTGTACAGTTCTGTCTAGTCAACTATCAGTCACGTGTCACTACTCCACTATCCTTGTCTTTGGATCCCCGTCAGTTGTCCCCCTGAGATTCTAATATCTCAACTAAGATACGTTGTTTGTTTTGAGACAGAAGGCTAATGGGTAGTGTACACTGGCCTCAAACACATAGTCCTCCTGTGTCATCTTAGAGCTTGGCTTACAATCAAGTGCCAGCATGTCCAACTCAACCAAATCATTTCTAATGTAGCCTGTTTCACATAATATCTCCTTTTAAAATCTCACACCAGTCCTTGGTTCTTTCTGATTTTGTCACTAATAGATTATTTATATGTTACCATGGGGATATCCATGAGAACAGAAAGAATCTTCTTCTGACTTGTAGTATCTGTTGTACCCAGCTCAGACTCTACCACATAATATATGCCTAATGGATGCTTGAGTAAATTAACAATTGCTTTTGCCCTTTAAATGAAGCCATCCTATAGTTCATTAGGACAAGTAAATCCAGTTTAGTGTATTAACAGCTCCTAATTGCTTCAAGGTTATTACTGCCTGGATCGCATTAATATTAATAATGAAAATTCCTACAAGATCTACAGGATTTTATTCCATCCAAAGCACCTCAGCATTTAGACCATTTAATCCTTACTGCAGCCCTATGGGATGAGGCCTTTATTATCCCCATTTTACAGAAAATAAGTGGTCTGAAAATTACCAAACACTACAAAACAAAGACATAGGTTACGGATCCAAGGTCTATGCTTTCTTTGTCTCTCTGAAGCCTTACACTTTGTATATAAGGGTAAAACTGTATCTTAAATGCTGTATGGGTTAGGTATTTCATGTGCAACAGTAACAAAACTGCTGAACACACTGAAGTCAGATGTGACAATGGGATAATCTACGCGCTTTGGTAAACAGTTGGCGTGATGCTAGAGAAGAAGAAGGGGAGAGCCATTTCAACAGGAGCCTGAAGTTTAGAACTTGGGTTCTAAACTTGGGTTCTACGTTTGTGGTGTTGATGGTGAAGCATATATAAGCCAGAAGTCTACAGAAAATATAATCTGGGAACATGGAGAGGGAGCAGGTCGTTGGGGTCTCATCCTTCCGCTTCAGTGGATGTGATGCCCCGCTTGAGTTGGAGCTTAGAACTGAATGGTTACTTTGCTCAACTGCCATGACATGTGAGTGAGAATTAAATCCGGTTGACACAATCGACCCGCCTTCGGAACTGTGAGTGGGTGCAGAGGCAGCATCTCTATCCTAGGCTAATCCTAGGCTAATCTGACTCACAGACATTGAGATATAAGGACAGATGACTGAGTAAAGAATATTCAGGTTTTGTTTTCATTCTAGTCTCATTCTATTGTCCTCCCAATTGCTGTTCGTGAACACTGTGTTACGTTTACAAAAATGGGCCCCTTGAATTTTGCTTAGTTCTAACCTAAAGAGGCTTAGGAATTGGAAAGAACTTTCATCTACTTGATGATGGTGCAGAATAGAATGATCTAGAATCTGAAGTTAGAAGTCCTGAGATAGACTCTTCACTGCTACCTAGCCATATCTCAGGGAAAATATTTTACCTGGTCTGAAACCAATTTATTAGTTATCAATTATTTGAGTTATACTAAGTAATGATCATATATATATATACATATATATACACATATGTGTATATATTTGTATATAATGAACAAAGGATCAGAAGAAATGTTTCTAAAAACAGAAATATAGCTAAAAGATATGAGGTAAAATAATTAACATCTCCTATAATTATTGTGTCTATTCATCCTTTGATTGACACCCAGGTTGTTTCATTTCCATAGATGAAGCAGAAATGGACATGGTTG
Source organism: Rattus norvegicus (assembly GCF_021556685.1). Lineage (NCBI taxonomy): Eukaryota > Metazoa > Chordata > Mammalia > Rodentia > Muridae > Rattus > Rattus norvegicus. The sequence continues at coordinate 86,782,331 of NC_141548.1, read as the reverse complement.
AGTAGGTCATTTCTATAGTAGGATATAAAGCTCCTAAGGTATATTCTCAAGAGTAGCATAGCTGGAACATGTGCGAGTCATTTTACAGCTCTTTCAGAGACTTCCATACTGATTTCTGTACTGGTTACATCACTCTGCATCCCCACCAACAGTGAGTCTCTCCTTTTCTCCACATCCAAGTCCACATTTATCTTTAAAAAAATTTCATAGCCATTATGATGGGCATAAAATAAAATATCAGAGTAGTTCTAATTTTCTTTTTATTGATGGCTAAAGATATTAAACACCTAAAACAATTCTCGGCTACTTGAAATTTATTTTTAAGGACACTTTATTTAGCTCTGTGGCCCATTTTAATTGGGTTGTTTGTTTTCTTGATGTTTAACCTTTTAGATATTCTAATTCTAATCCCCTGTCTGATGTATGACTAGTAAAAAAATAAGTGATACATCTAATAAATGAAAATTAAAATCCAACCAGAAACCAAACACTCCTATTAAGATGGCTATTATAACAAAAATAGAAGGTAAATGTTGGCTAACAGGTGAAGGGGGAATCTTTGAATATTTTGGTGGTATTTTACATTAGGACAATTTGGAAAATAGATAAGTTTCTTTTTAAAAAGCATGATTTTCATTTGGTGAAGCAATTCTAACATCTCTTGAGTTTATATCCAAAATCAGTGTGTTAAAGAAAAGCCGTTATTCCATCCTTAAGAGGACAACTTGCCGGTTTAATCAATGGATGAATGACTTTTAAAACTGTGATTAAAAATACACAGTAGAGTAATGTTCAACTTTCAAAAGTTATTGGTGAAGAACGTCTTCAGACTCCCAAAGCAATGCAGACTAGTGTTGTTGCCCTTGACTGCATCCTAGAACTTGAAGGTAAGGCTGTAGTGCTAACAACATCTCACAATTTGGACACCATACTTGAGGAATCAAGACTAAACGATCTGGATGCTTCCACTCTGAGGACTGTCTCTCATAGTATGGGAAGATGATATGGAAACTGCCAAGGGATAGGAGCAACCAGTTTTCCCACCCATTGACAAAGTCTATGAACCACAAAAGTCAATACATCAGCAGATTGAGCAACAGTGGCACCACTATGGTGGGGGCAGCCAACAAGTGTAATTGCACTTAAAGCTCACACAGTAGGACAGAATTGCTGGAAAGGCCATAGGCATAAGAAAACGATTTCTGCCATGTTCCTGAGCCAATACAATTTCTAAATCTATTCTGAATACCCTTATATCTATGGACAGATGCATCTCTCAGCCCTTGTCAAACAAATTTCATTTTATAGTGATGGAAACTATCACAAAAAATCACAACAAATCAAAGTGCAGACAAGCAACAGTGGGGTGCCGAACTCCAACTGATACATCTTTATTGTAATGTTTATATCTAAGGGTCAGAAAGACTGTAAGATCAAGAATATCAGGGTGTCTGCTGTGAGATAGTGCCTTTTATGTATGACCAGGAATCTGTACCATGAACTCTCAACATAATGATTGTCTGAATAATACCTGCCCAACAATACTACCAGTTGACATATCAACAAAAATGGGAAATCTCACAAGACCCCACTTTTAAACGAAGAACTACAAATGGTCAGTGCCTGCTAGCTGAGAGGCTGAGAGGGTTAATCAGTCTCCTACAAGCATGAGCTCCCAAATGTATTGTATAATCCATGTAGTCATTCCTTGATATATATATTGGATGTACATATACGAACATAAACATATGTGTGTGTGTATAAAAATAATAATGGAAGAGATCACACATTTTGAGGAGACACAAAATGAGTTGGAGTGGGGAAATGGGCAGAATTGATATAGATGCAGGAATCATATATGAAGTTCTCGAAAATATAAAATTACTTTGTTTACAATTTTTCAACATAGTTTTTCTTTTCTCTTTGAGAATATAACATAGTCACATCATTTCTCCTTCCCTTTCCTCCAAACCCTCCCATATACCCATCCTTGTTTTATTTCAAATGTATGGCCTGTTCTCTAATTTCTCAACCACATATGTTTTTACATATGAATATATGTTGTTATACATACAGTATATATATATATATATATATATATATATGCATATATAACTCACTCAATCTTCATAATGATACTTGTGAGTATGTTCCCAGGGCTGACCATTTGGTATTAGATAATGAATTGTGTGTTTCTCAATTCTCACAGTAGTGAATAAAGTTTAAAAAAAAGTTAGGACTTAAAGAAACAAATACCTAGGCAGATTTGTAGATGGGCACGCTAAGGACCCACTAGAATGTAGCAAGAACGGCCAACGTAGATGCAAACAAGAAGCCCATGGTGACTTTTTCTCGAATACCTGGTACAGATGAACTGTTTCTGATTACAGATCCAGGGCCCTAGGACCAGGTAGATTATTACAGATTCTAAGTTTTAAGTCTTTTTTTTCCATCCACAGGGAAATAAAGTTGTCTTTCTCACCGTTGAAGAACTGCATTATTCTTGGAACACAAACAGTCATTTCTTTATCTCCCCACTTTCATTAAGTGTGCATCAACTTTTGAGACACACTGAGAGTTGGCCACCATTGTTTTTGGTTTGTTTTTGTTGTTTTGTTTTTGGATCCTCAAGCACTATTTCTCAGAAGTCTTCTCTCCTCCTGACCCCTTTCTGAGCCTCTCCTCATATTGATTCTCTTTCAGTTTCCCCATCTTTGGGTCTCACCAAAGGCTATTTCTTTCCCCCACATACGTGGGCTCCCTATTGTCCTCTTTACTTTCCTCTGTCAACAGCTAACGCACTTCAAGTTCATCTCTGCTGAGAAGTATCTCTTGGCTCTTACATCCTGCCACCACCATATTATTGCTATTCTCCCATCCTTGTCTGTGGATGCCGCCTTGGCCTCCTCATCAACCATTCCTTCCCCAAGCAGGTTTCCTTCTGCCCCTCTCGTCATGAAAATGACTCCTGTCAAGGTCACACCTGACCGTCATGATGCTAAATCCGGTAGACATTTGTGTCTTTTCATCTTGTTTGGCCTCTCATTAGCATTCCACACAGATGGCTGCTGTGTTTTTCTTGAAGCTGTCCCTTTGTTTGCAATGTCATTCTCCTTCATATTCACGCTTGCTCCCCTGACCTCAGTGGTCATTCAGCTTCTGCCTCCTTGGCTGACATGTCTTGTTCTCTGTAACTTAATGACGTGTGTATTCTTCACCAGGCAGGATTCACTACCCCATGGTTTTGGATATGTGTTGATATATATCTGGGCTTACATCTTCAGCTCTGAGTACAAAATTATATGTAATGTTTATGAAGGGACATATAAAGATACTCCTTCTTTTGGCTTCCGGTAACATGACATCCCTCTTGAAATCCCCAATCCATACTCTTGTGTCTGAGTTCCAACTCTATACTCCTGGTTAAATGTAAAATGACTTATTCCAAAATTCACTTTCTTACACAGCAATATTTACCAAACCTCCTTCTGTATGATATTTTGAGTCCAGAAATTGGGTCTAGGTAGTATCTTCTGGAGGACATTAGAAGGAAGAATGGAGAAGCTGCATAGTTCATGACTGATGCTCTTCCAGGCAATTTCCAATTTCAAGACAACATACAAAATCATCTTTTAAAAAATAGATTGTCTCTTACTTAAAACTTTATAGTACAATTTAGATTTCAGTACAAATCTTGCTTTTGCTTGCAAAAAGCTTCCCCTCACATTCAGTTTAAATTCACCCCTTAAGAGACTAACTCTCAATTATTCTCTCTCAAGTTTTTTGCCGTCTTTCCATCATGGTGACATGAGATCCTTTCCCTCTTGTCTTGGCTAATTGCACAGGACTTTTCAGAGAGTAACAAAAACAGCAACAGCAGCAGCAGCAGCAGCAGCAGCAGCAGCAGCAGCAGCAGCAAAAGCAGCAGCAGCAAAAGCAGCAGCAGCAGTGCTAAAAACAAACATGTGAATGTGTACATCCATGTTCTTCCTTATCAGCGTCTGTTATGTCATAACTTGAATATGGTTTTGTCTGTACGACTAGTAGTTTAGGAAAGTTCACAACTATGTCGGCAATTTTATTAAGTGATCTCACTGCTATTAGAATACATCACCTGACTTCTTTAATTGTGTCTATGAAACAGTAATGTTTTACACAGCAATAATTTGCTTCACTTATGTTCCGTGAAGTCCAGAGGAAAGTCACCCTTGCAATCTTCTTCCTAGTCATCATACATAATTTGTTAGTCTCAAGAGACACGTGCAGTACTGAAATGTGAGCAACTTTATTTCCGTGTAGGCTTTTGGGGTCTTCACATTTTTCTGTGCTCGCTTAAGTATTTTGAAAGTATAGCATTAGTTCTTCCAAACCATGTGTCTGTACCCAGATCATCTTGGGACATGTTAGGTATGGTCTTCATCCTTGGCATCATTCCAATCATGAAAAGATAGTTTTGAAGCCCTGGGAGTATAGCTACTTGTCATGCCTGTCTATATATGAGCCAGACACTACATGTACCGGAGGGGCCCATCACACGTGTGCTGCAAGAGCTTAACTCCAAACTGAGTGGCACCTTGGCCTGCTGTCTACTCTAGATGCAAGAGACACAGTAGCTATTTCTTCGCTTAAGGGCGGCCTTCTTGTGTGTTTACTTGGTTCTTACCTCTTGGCCTCAGCCCTGTATGTGTACACATGACTTCCTATCAGGGTTTGGAAGAAACAGTCACCTCAGCTTCCTCCACGTTTCATCTTCTAAAGCCTCGTGTGAGATTCTTCTCCCAAGTATTTAAACCACGTGTCAGTGAAGGCCAAGCCTTTATTGCTGTCTGAGCCTCTGTTGTTGAATAGAGGGCACGGGCACAATGCATCTTTGTCTTGCCCCAGCTAATAACCCAGTGTACAGAAGGCTTGGCCTGCCATTAACACTTAACGGCTGCTACACTCGTCTCTACTGTATAAAAACTGAATGCTGGCCTGGACCTGTTCATTGTTTTCGGAACCTTGACTCTCCTTCCCATTCTCATCATCCAAATTTATTTAAGGATGAAACTATTAGAAACACAATTGGTGAATTAATGTCATAGGGACTGCTGCTGGCAGCTCATCAATTTTTGATATGCCACTCAGACAAATGAAACATAAGCCACCCAGAACAAGGGGACCTTTTGACACTTCAAAGGAAACCCCTATGGGTGGTTTCCTCTTGAAGCTACACTAAACTGGCTCGATCTCCTCAGCTGGAAGCTGCCGATGTCTCATTAACCCCTAAAAAGGCCCTGCATGAGCCTCTCTTTTCAGCTATAATTATGCTGTGCACTCCCGTTATGCTGCATGGAATCGCAACACTGTCACCCGCACATTATAAACATCCATCCTAATTGAAAAGCAGATTAGACTCTTGTGTTAATTAGCCAAAAAGCCCGCCCACTTGCATGCATTATGATTGCCTCTTAAATACCGAGGATGTTGAAATCCCTCAGAAAGACAAGGCAGACTTAATTGCAATAACCTGCACATTAAGTTTAATTTACTTTAAATTTACCGGTTTAGCAGGCTCATTTGATGGTGTTAATGTTCTAGCAAATTAATTATCTGAATTAGTCATGCCTGGTGGAGTTTTGCAGCAGAATACATTGTACAGTGGCCTATTAATAACAGACAAACAGGACAGGATTAATGAGAAGATTATGCCGGAGTTCTTAAAAAAGAGATCTTTGCATGAATTCAAATATAATCACCAAAGTGCAAATACAGACTCAGAATATAAACAAACTGAGATTTATTATACTCGATGGCATGCCGTCCAGGAGAAACAGTAAAACCTGACAAGGGGAGGATCTGACAGCAAGAGCGCTTTCCATGGCTTCCTGTGGATCCCTCCTCTCCACAAACTGTTTCCCATCCGGGTGTCTATGTGCCAGCTCGGTGGGCAAGCGAATGCCTTCCTCAGGCTGCAGAGATGGAACCTGTATGGGGCTAGAAGTGGCATTCCCTGGTGAACCCCGTTGCCCGTTTAGTAACTTATAACGCTTTTGGATGCATTCTGGACCCCCTACTTTTAACCGTATCTCTGATCAGATCGTGATAACATCAGCCTGTAACTAACCTGAAACAATGACGGTGGACAACCTGTGTTTCTGTCCGGGTAAGAGCTTTCCGGGGTTATGTTGGTAGGTTGTCAGGACAAGGTAAGAACGGAATGGTTGGGGAAGCTTAAATCATTAACTCCTTTGGGTGATCATTTCAACGCACCTCTAGGAATATAAGGAAGACATCTGTATCCCTCTTCCTATCCCCAGATCCTAAGTCCTAACGGCTTGCAATAGAGACTTCAAAACATTTCCATAAAGTCTTGCAGTGGATGAAATATTAGGTGATATTAGCGTAAATTGGCCTGCGATATGGTATCAATTCAGTCCTGACAAATTGGACTCTCTCTCTGAAGTCTATGTGGTGGTCCCATCATTATAAATACTCTCTCTGCACTTGCTTCTGAAGAGATATGCTAAGTACTCTCCACCATCCACAGCAGCAAGAAATAGCCTCTGGGTGTCAAACTAATAATCGTGGACTGACTTGCACTAAATACGGCCATGAAGTGATTGACCTGAACATGCCAGATTATTGACTGGGCTGGAGATGCCTAAGCCATCATTTTCTTGGAGCAGTCACTGCCTTTGTCTTGATCCTGTCCACAGCTGTCACACTGTGGAGAGCCATGGGAAGGGTCTATATTTGCATCCTCCGTGCACTCTGCCGCTCTGCTTAAAATGAAAATGCCACCACTTGAAAGGCCGAGTTGTTGGTTCTTTTTTTTTTTTAAATAATATCATTAAAAGTCAAGAGTCTGGGTTGAGAGTGGAGGGAGGCATGAAGAATATGTAAACGTGCTTTATGAACGTATTTAATTTGGGGGAAATGACGAGAATAAAGCTGGTTCCAATATGTTCTCTGTATTGTGTCAATATATCAGCCAGGTCCTTTCTGGAGTCACATTCACTGCTAGGGTGGTTGGGCTCTTTTGTTTTGTTTTGTTTTGTTTTTTTGTTTTGTTTTGTTGTTCTCTGTTGAATTAACAATTTGCAGCAGTAAATGAAACTGGCACAAAAAGCAGGTGTTATTAAAACTGGGCAGAAAGAGGACAATAACAAAATCATTCCACTTTAAAGGCCGATGCGCGCAGGACTGAAATGACTCTGGAACCCATCGGGAATAGAAAACACAGCGCAAAGAAAATGGATTTCAGTGACTCATAAACAAAAGGCAAATGACTAATATATTTACATGTAACATGTGGTGTGTTCATTGCACACCACGGTGACAGAATTGTTTATTTCATTTATAATTTATACAGCAAAACCTTATTAAATGTGTAACTAGTTTGCCAGATAATATACATGGGCGATGAGGCTTCCGTTGTAGTGCATTAGTAAAAACAAAAGGTTTGCATTTGTGAGTTAATTTTTCCCAGTCCGTCGCTCCCTACAGTGTGCTCTCAGAACAAAATCCTGCATCCCTTCAGCCATAGTAGCATTGTGGTAGGAAAATAGCTAAGAATCTTGGGAAGAGAGAATTCACTGGGAGAAGATTCTCCACTTTGGTGTTTCCATGAATATGTCTTTGAAAAAGTGCTAAGAATATCTAGAGTGCAGAGGAACCTCAAGTTAATTTTAGAGAATCTAGGGAGACTTTTCTCTGGGAAGACAGCATTTTGCGACAAGCCAGTAGCACTGGAATTTGGAACCAGGCCACAGATTGCTTTCTAGACCCCCAAAATTGCTAGTTAGTGTCATAAAAAGTGCAAATGACTTCAGCCTGCCACCCTCCTTCAACTGAGCTAACTTCTTTATGGCCATTCCAGAAACCAAGCCACATGTGTAGTGGAGGCCTGAGCAGATTGGGGGTATGCTCACCTCCACCCCTCGATTTGGATTCAGCAGTTTTTTTCTTCCCTTGTTTTGCTTCTAATTCTGAAACTCAGTGGTAGTAACGTCTGTTCTGCACTTACTTGCTTTGTATACAAATGGCTAATTCTGTCGTTATTCTTTGGTTTTTTTCAAACTAAGAAGAGAACACAGCATCTTCGGGAGTTTCCTCCCAGTTGATGAGGATGAAACCATTTCAAATGTCTGTGGTGTGCGCTTAGGAGCAATGCTGGGCTAGGTGGGGCTTGTGGGGGGCGGATAAAAGTGACATGATGGGGAAATGCTTTTAAACAATAAAATGTATTTTACTTTCAAGCCTGGAGCTGTCAGGCTTCATTCTAAATAATGGATCCTGACAGTTCATAGCTCCTCTTAAAAACTGGCTGAAGCTTTTGCAGTTGCAAACTAGTGTGATAAAACATGAAAATACTTTATTCAGGTAAAGTGGAAAGAGCTGTTGGGTTTGGTTAAGTTACACAGAAACCTTTTTCTCTCTAAATTAATGTACTGTGCAGAAGCCTTTCCGGCGACACTCCTGCCTGCCGTCCACTTAATAAAAGTCCTCCTCACATGAACTGCGTCTTAGGGGCTCAAAGCATTAGTCAGTGTTGCAGAATCGCAGTGGGAGATGCTTGAATGCTCAAAACAGGCATCTGAGGAAATGAATCTTTGCGTTGCCAATCCTAAGTGAGACGTGTAAAGAACACAGGTTTATTCTCTCTCTACTCACTGGCTGGAAAGGAGGAAACCATTGCTGGTTTTCGTTTTCACTTTATTTGTATATATTTTCCTTCATACCGGTACCGTGAGCATCCCTGAGGGAGTTTGGAAGCCGGCTTTGTTAATCTGACTACGCAAAAGAAGAATATAGAACCAAAGCAAAGCCATGCATACCAACATCGAGCTTTGCTCTGTACCAAACCCAAACGCTAAAACCCAAGATGGGAATAAGGTACAGTTTGTGCCCTCACAAAAATCACCATTTATGGTGCTGGCTGTTGACTATTCGTGGAGAATGGTCATGAGGAAGCCTAATCCAAACATGAAATCATACTACGATTGGTAGCTAACAAATGTGAGGGCCTATTACATCATCTCTTCTCAGAAAGTGTTAGGTGAGACAAGTTCTCATCATTGGATAATTGGGGAATCTCAGTTGAGAGTATTACCGATTGAGAACTAGGGCATTATGGGTTGAATCATACCCCTCTTCCATGTACCTGTATATTGAAATCTTAATCCACTGCCTGCAAAGTGACTGCATTTGGAGACGAGATCTTTAAAGACTTTTTTTTTTTTAAAAAGGCTCCTAGTCTACAGCCTGTGGCTTTTAAAGAAACAACAAGAGCAAGGACATTCAGGGAAGGAAGCTCAGGGAAAGGTATGAGGCCACCCATAAGCCCAAGAGAGATCACAAAAAGAATAAATGCTGCTGATACGTCCAGCTAATCTTGTTCTCCAGATTATGGAACTGAAGCAAGTTGGTTAAGTCACAGTGTCTGGAGCATTACTATGGCTGCCCTTATAAATTACCACAGGGAGGCAGGCTAGGACAAAGGTGGGGTTGGGTGAGGGGAATATCTATTTTTCAGCTAATCCCTAGGATCAAGACAATCTTAGTGGAAAAGTCTAGCAATGAAGGTAGTTTAAATTAGACTTCAGAACATGACTCCTGGAAAATTAGTATGGTCAGTAGGCTTAGAAACACCACATCTTCTCCCTTCCTCATAGTAGTCCAAGGAGGGTCAGCTTGCACACAATGACTGCGGGTATTGAAGACAGCCCATTAATTTCATTAAATCTATCTAGCATTTCACAATTCAAACCAGAGCGCTAATCTTCTCATGATGTCTTCTAAAATTCAGATCAACAGAGAATCATTAAATATGTCTTTAGTTACTCATTTGTTAGCACTGGTGCCCCCATCTGTATTAATAAGTAGAAATAGAATTTTCTCTTGCTGATCAAGTAAGAGTATTTGTATTACTCTCTGGAAACATTAGCCTTAGTAACTCTAAGCTAAGCTGATGATGACATTTAATATTCCCTCGGCCAGCATACCCCACCCAGGCCCTCTCATCTTGACCATACTTCAAAGATTTTTTGAGCTTCACCTTCTTCGTGTAAACCTTATCCTCCCACCCTCTTCTCAGGCCCTCATCCACCCCTCTAATTGTGACTTACATTCTGATATATACATTTAGTGTCTTTTGTCTCATATTGATTACTTTTATTTCTCCTTATCTTTCTAGATTGGAAATGTCTAGTAGGCACGAGGCACATGGAGACTGCATCTTTAATGCATTGTCTAACACAAGGTAAGTAATTCCTTAATTATGGGCAGAAGAAACAATTGTGGCCTGGTTATTAGCTGACCTTCTAGTGTAATATTCCCTGGCCACACTATATTGTCTTGCTTTTAAATACAATTATAATACAAATACAACTGTAATAATGGGTTGGAAATACCTTTCAATGGACGGTTGTAGGAAAATAATGTACCAAGTACTTAAAAAATATAAAAATCACTTTCAATTTCCCTGGTAACATGTTAGAATGAGTTAGAGAATAAAATATAAAGATGTCTTATAATTTTTCCACAAAATTTTTGTGGCTGAAAAGAGACTAAGTTATAGCATTGTTACAGAGGGTAGAATTAAATGGATAAAATTGTTGAAGTATAAAAATAAGAAAACAATATTCTGCATCATTTAAAGATCATCATATCATCATGATTGTCATCATCTCATATGTATTACATACCCACTATGAGCCTGGCCTGTTAAATGCTTTCTTTGTATACATTAAATTTCAGCACAATCATGGTTCCTGGGGGTGTAGCAGGAACGGTAGGGTTGCCTCTATGTAAATGCTGTGGGCTGTGCAGCTGCAAAAGCATCTCCAGCAGGAGGACCTAATTGAGGACTGCCTGAGAGAACAAGGATTGCTGGTACAAATAATGCTAGCCAATCAGAAACTGCCGTTTAGAATAGACGCTTTTTTTTTTGCTGGAGGGTATCAAAGGAGCCTGCAGCAGTGCTCAGATGAGCTTGCTGCAGCATTCTCACCTGCTCCTGGAGTCTGTGCTGTTGACTCTGTGCCAACTCACCCACTAAGGGCAGGTAGGGTCAGGCAGAGAGCTGTCTAGGGCACAGGCAACACTGGGAGGACCTCATATTGCCTTCCTTTTTCAAACAAAAGCTGACTCACCACTTAATTTCCATCACTAGATGAATGAATTAAAAATGTGCTCCAAATTTATTCTGTCTACAAGAAAGGTAGGCATAGGGGATGCAGCAGAGACTGATAACTGGCCAACCTGAGACCTGTCCCATGGGCAAGCACCAACCCCTGACTCTTTTAATGGTACTCTGTTATGCTTCCAGACAGGAGCCTAGCATGACTGTCTTTTGAGAGGCTTCACCCATCAGCTGACTCTGACAGATACAGATATCCACAGCCAAACATTGGATGGATCTTGAGGATTCATGGGAAAAGAGGAGGAAGGATAGTGGGGGAACTCCACAGGAAGACCAATAATCAACAAAACTGGACCCTTGGGGCTCTCAGAGTCTGAAGTACCAACCAAAAAACATACGCTGACTGGACCAAGCCCTCCACACTTATATGTAGCAGATATCTAGCTTGGCCTTCACGTGGGTCCAGAATGACTGGAACAGTCGTTAACCCAAAAACTGTTGCCTGTTCTTAGGATATGCTCTACTAACTGGGCTGCCTTATCTGGCCTCAGTAAGAGAAAGTGCCTAGCCTTGAAGAAACTTGAAATGCCAAGGTCAGGGGAGGGGGCGATACACTATGGAGTCCACACTTGCTCAGAAGAGAAATGGAGTGGGGAGGAGGGGACAGGGATGGTAGTGCAGCAAATGGGACATAAAGGGAATATGCAAAATAAATAAATAAATAAATAAATAAATAAATAAATAAATAAATAAATGTGGTCTACCATAAATGAAGTTATTTTATACATATACCTATATATACATATATGCAAATTTGTAGAAACCACTGTTAAGCAAAATAAGCCAGACTTATAAGGCAAACACTTATAACTCTTATAACACTTATAACACTTGTAACTCTACTCTCCTATGTAGAGTTTTAAAATTGTGTGTGTGTCCATCTCTCTGACTTTTTGTCTGTATTAGTCACTAAAATTGAAAAGGGATCATGAGAGATTTAGTAAGGGGCTTTTAGTGGTAGGCAAGAAATAGAAGGTAATGGAATAACAATATTATGAAAGCAAAGAAAAGAATAATTTGAGGGAAGGAGGCAAGTAGAGAGCCAAGGCAACAGGAGGGAATGTAGTTGGGGAATGGGGAGAAGAACAAAGCTCTCTTAATAAACACCATGGCATTTTCAACTTCAACTTTATACTAAATAGTTTCAGTTTTGCTTAAAAACTCCCTAGTTTTTCACTGTAAATATTGGAATAAAAGTTATAAATCTTATCAAGGCAATCCAGACTGCACCCGGATCTGAATGGACCCAGGCAAACAGCTCCCTGCACACAAATCCCGTGGAAGGGAGAGCTAGACCTTCAGATGGCAGACACACCTGGGAAACCAGAAGAGAATACTCTTTGCCCACACTTCTGACTCTAGAGGAAAACACCTAGTACCATCAGGGTCCCCTGTGCACAGGGATCCAGAAATAAGGGCAGGCCCTTCTGGCTGCTGCCTTCACGGAGAGCTGAAACCCAGCCCTGAGGAGCAACTTCAGGCCTGAGACCAGACATAAGACCAACTTTTCTGCTCCATGTGACCTGCCTGGTGGACTCAGGACACATGCCCACAAGAACAGCTGAAAGCCACTGGACAGGAACGACTACACACCTGAAAGCAGAGCACTCTGTCCCCATAACTGGCTGAAAGAAAACAGGAAAACAGGACTACAGCACTCCTGACACACAGGCCTATAGGACAGCCAAGCCACTGTCAGAAATAGGAGAACAAGGTAACACCAGAGAGAACCTGATGGCGAGAGGCAAGCACAGGAACCCAAGCAACAGAAACCAAGACTACATGGCATCATCAGAGCCCAATTCTAACATCAAAGCAAACACTGAATATCTAAACACACCAGAAAAGCAAGATCTAGGCACATTTGATTATGATGATGGAGGACTTTAAGAAAGACATAAAGAACTCCCTTAGATAAATGCAGGAAAACACAAGTAAACAAGTAAAAGCCCTTAGAGAGGAAACACAAAAACCCCTGAAAGAATTACAAGAAAACACAATCAAACAGGTGAATGAATTGAAAATGGAAATAGAAACAATAAAGAAGCATAAAGGGAGACAACCCTGGATATAGAAAAGCAAAGGAAGAGACAAGGGGCCGTAGATACAAGCATCACCAACAGAATACAAGAGATAGAAGAGAGACTCTCAGGAGCAGAAGATTCCATAGAAATCATCGACACAACTGTCAAAGATAAGGTAAAATGTAAAAAGATACTGGCCCAAAACATACAGGAAATCCGGGACACAATGAGAAGATCAAACCTAAGGATAATAGGTATAGAAGAGAGTGAAGACTCCCAACTCAAAGGACTAGTAAATATCTTCAACAAAATTATAGAAGAAAACTTCCCTAACCTAAAGAAAGAGACGCCCATAAACATACAAGAAGCCTACAGAACTCCAAATAGATTGGACCAGAAAAGAAACTCCTCCTGTCACATAATAGTCAAAACACCAAATACAAAAAAAAAAAAGGGAAAGAAAGAATATTAAAAGCAGTAAGGGAAAAATGTCAAGTATCATATAATGCAGACCTATCAGAATTACACCAGACTTCACACCAGAGACCATGAAAGCCAGAAGATCCTGGACAGATGTCATATAGATCCTAAGAAAACATAAATGCCAGCCCAGGTTACTGTATCCAGCAAAACTCTCAATTAACATAGATGGAGAAACCAAGATATTCCATAAGAAAACCAAATTTACGCAATATCTTTCTACAAATCCAGCCCTACAAAGGATAATAAATGGTAAAGCCCAACACAAGGAGGCAAGCTACACCCTAGAAAAAGCAAGAAACTAATCTTTTTGCCACATAACAAAGAGAAGAGAAGCATACAAACATAATCTCACTTCCAAATACGAAGATAACAGGAAGTAAAATTACTATTCCTTAATATCTCTCAACATCAATGGACTAAATTCCCCCAATAAAAAGACAGAGTAACAAACTGGATACTTAATGAAGACCCAACATTTTGCTGCCTATAGGAAACTCACCTCAGAGACAAAGACAGACCCTGCCTCAGAGTGAAAGGCTGGAAAACAACTTTCCAAGAAAATGGTCTGAAGAAGCAAGATGGAGTAGCCATTCTAATATCGAATAAAATCAATTTTCAACCAAAAGTCATCAAAAAAGTTAAGGAAGGACACTTCATATTCATCAAAGGAAAAATCCACCACAATGAACTCTCAAACCTAAATATTTGTGCTCCAAATACAAGGGCACCTACATACATAAAGGAAACCTTACTAAAGCTCAAAGCACACATTGCACCTCACACAATAATAGTGGGAGATTTCAACACCCCACTCTCATCAATGGAAAGATCACGGAAACAGAAATTAAACAGAGACATTGACAGACTAACAGAATTTATGAACCAAATGGACTTAGCAGATATTTATAGAACATTTTATCCTAAAACAAAAGGATATACCTTCTTCTCACCACCTCATGGTACTTCCTCTAAAACTGACCATATAATTGGGCACAAAACAGGCCTCAACAGATAAAAAAAGATAGAAATAATCCCATGTGTCCTATCAGACCACCACAGGCTAAAGCTGGTCTTCAATAAGAATAAGCAAAAAACACCCACATATACATGGAAGTTGAACAATGCTCTACTCAACGATAACCTGGACAAGGAAGAAATAAAGAAAGAAATTGAAAACTTCTTAGAATTTAATGAAAATGAAGGTACAACATACTCAAACTTATGGTACACAATGAAAGCTGTGCTCAGAGGAAAACTCATAGCTCTGAGTGCCTGCAGAAAGAAACAGGAAAGAGCATATGTCAGCAGCTTGACAGCACACCTAAAAGCTCTAGAATGAAAAGAAGCAAATACACCCAGGAGGAGTAGAAGGCAGGAAATAATCAAACTCAGAGCTGAAATCGACCAAGTAGAAACAAAAAGGACTGTACAAAGAAGTTGGTTCTTTGAGAAAATAAACAAGATAGATAAACCCTTAGCCAGACTAACCAGAGGACACGAAGAGTGTGTCCATATTAACAAAATTAGAAATGAAAAGGGAGACATAACAACAGAATCAGAGGAAATTCAAAAGATCATCAGATCCTACTCTAAAAGCCTATATTCAACAAAACTTGAAAATCTGCAGGAAATGGACAATTTCCTAGACAGATACCAGATACTGAAGTTAAATCAGGAACAGATAAACCATTTAAACAATCCCATAACTCCTAAAGAAATAGAAGTAGTCATTAAAAATCTCTCAACCAAAAAGAGCCCAGGTCCAGATGGGTTCAGTGCAGAATTCTATCAGACCTTCATAGAAGACCTCATACCAATACTATACAAACTATTCCACAAAATTGAAACAGACAGAGTGCTACCAAATTCATTCTATGAAGCCACAATTACTCTTATACCTAAACCACACAAAGACCCAACAAAGAAAGAGAACTTCAGACCAATTTCCCTTATGAATATTGAAACAAAAATATTCAATAAAATGCTTGCAAACCGAATCCAAGAGCACATCAAAACAATCATCCACCATGATCAAGTAAGCTTCATCCCAGGCATGCAGGGATGGTTTAATATACAGAAAACCATCAAAATAATCCACTATATAAACAAACTGAAAGATAAAAAACACATGATCATTTCATTAGATGCTGAGAAAGCATTTGACAAAATTCAACACTTCTTCATGATAAAAGTCCTGGAAAGAACAGGAATTCAAGGCCCATACCTGAACATAGTAAAAGCAATATACAGCAAACCAGTTGCTAACATTAAACTAAATGGAGAGAAACTTGAAGCAATCTCACTAAAAACAGGGACTAGACAAGGCTGCCCACTCTCTCCCTACTCATTCAATATAGTTCTTGAAGTTCTAGCCAGAGCAATCAGACAACAAAAGGAAATCAAAGTGATACAGATTGGGAAGGAAAAGTCAAAATATCACTATTGGCAGATGATATGATAGTATATATAAGTGATCCCAAAAGTTCCACCAGAGAACTACTAACCCTGATAAACACCTTCAGCAAAGTGGCTGGGTATAAAATTAACTCAAATAAATCAGTAGCCTTCCTCTATACAAAAGAGAAACAAGCCGAGAAAGAAATTAGGGAAACGACACCCTTCATAATAGACCCAAATAATATAAAGTACCTCGGTGTGACTTTAACCAAGCAAGTGAAAGATTTGTACAATAAGAACTTCAAGACACTGAAGAAAGAAATTGAAGAAGATCTCAGAAGATGGAAAGATCTCCCATGCTCATGGATTGGCAGGATTAATATAGTAAAAATGGCCATTTTACCAAAAGCGATCTACAGATTCAATATAATCCCCATCAAAATTCCAATCCAATCCTTCACATAGTTAGACAGAACAATTTGCAAATTTCATCTGGAATAACAAAAAACCCAGGATAGCTAAAACTATCCTCAACTTCAGGGGGAATCACTATCCCTGAACTCAAGCAGTATTACAGAGCAATAGTGATAAAAACTGTGTGGTATTGGTACAGAGACAGGCAGATACCCACTGGAATAGAATTGAAGACCCAGAAATGAACCCACACACCTATGGTCATTTGATTTTTGACAAAGGAGCCAAAACCATCCAATTGAAAAAAGATAGCATTTTCAGCAAATGGTGCTGGTTCAACTGGAGTTCAGCATGTAGAAGAATGCAGATCAATCCATTCTTATCACCCTGTACAAAGCTTAAGTCCAAGTGGATCAAGGACCTCCACATCAAACCAGATATACTCAAACTAATAGAAGAAAAATTGGGGAAGAATCTTGAACACATGAGCACTGGAGAAAATTTCCTGAACAAAACACCAATGGCTTATGCTCTAAAATCAAGAATCAACAAATGGGATCTCATAGAACTGCAAAGCTTCTGTAAGGCAAAGGACACTGTGGTTAGGACAAAACAGCAACCAACAGATTGGGAAAAGATCTTTACCAATCCTCCAACTGATAGAGGGCTTACATCCAAAATACACAAAGAACTCACAAAGTTAGACTGCAGGGAGACAAATAACCCTATTTAAAATGGGGTTCAGAGAGGCAGAAGGAACACCCATTCAGAGCCTGCCCCACATGTGGCCCATACATATTCAGCCACCAAACTAGATAAGATGGATGAAGCAAAGAAATACAGGCTGCTAGGAACCGGATGTAGATCTCTCCTGAGAGACACAGCCAGAATACAGCAAATACATAGGCGAATGCCAGCAGCAAACCACTGAACTGAGAACGGGACCCCCGTTGAAGGAATCAGAGAAAGGACTGGAAGAGCTTGAAGGGGCTCGAGACCCCATATGACCAACAATGCCAACCAACCAGAGCTTCCAGGGACTAAGCCACTACCCAAAGACTATACATGGACTGACCCTGGACTCTGACCTCATAGGTAGCAATGAATAGCCTAGTAAGAGTACCAGCAGAAGGGGAAGCCCTTGGTCTTGCCAAGACTGAACCCCCAGTGAACGGAATTGTTGGGGGAAGGGTGGTAATGGGGGAGGGTGGGGAGGGGGACACCCATATAGAAGGGGAAGGCGAGGGGTTAGGGTATGTTGGCCTGGAAACCGGGAAAGGGAACAACATTTGAAATGTAAATAAGAAATACCCAATTTAATAAAGATGGAAAAAAATCTTATCAAGGTTCATAAGGCCATTTTGGTATATTCCCTGCCTGAGTCTCATATATTGTTTACATATATAGGTATGTACATATATACTGTTAAATTAATTATTATGTACATTTATTATATATAATTTTTCCTTATGTCTCAGGTAAGCTTCTTCCTGTCTAAGACCCTTGGCAATATCTGTTTTTTTCTGCCTGGAGATTCCCACTCCTAGGTTTTTGTATAGTGATTTATTTCTATCACTGTGATAAAATACCTCTGCAAATTAACTTAAAGGAAAACTGATTAGTTTGGGCTCGTAGCTTCAGTCAATGGTTGCTTATCCCCATCGTTGAAGGCTTGCGTTGATGTAAAACCATGACAAGCAGGGCATGGTCGAGAATGCCTTCTCATTCATGACAGTCAAAATCAGAGAGGGGTTGGGGAGAGCGCAGAATGTTAAGCTAAACACTTGAGACCATCTACAACCACACATTTTGTCCAGCTAGCTTCTGCCTTCCTGTAGCCCATTTAACCAATCAACTGATTAATCAACTGGTAAAATTAGTGCCCGCATTATCCAATTGCCTCTCATATAGCACTGCTAGCCCTTTAACATGTGAATGTTTCCGGGACATTTTATTTTTAAACCACAACATGGTTCATTCTCCAATATTAGTGCAATCAGTCAGACTGACTATTACTTTAGTAGGTTTCTATGGACTCCCCTTTCACAAATATATTTTTCCAGAACTTGTGAGTATCTGAGAATCTTGCTTATTTACTTTTTTTTAAAAAAAGTTATTCCATTGGTATACATAGTAGATAAAGCATTATTAATGGAATTATGCAAGAACCTAGATTATTTTTGATAGATTAAAGAATGAATAATACCCTTGAACTCCTTGGGAGACTCTAGCCAGTGGAGAAAAGTGTCATGGTAATAGCATTGCCTTTAGAGGAACGTTAGGAGCAGGTTTGATCTGTTTCCTGTCTCTAAGTTATCAATCAATGGTTATCAAAACAATGTTGAAGAAGAAGCTATGTTCAAGAGAAAGATATTGTTGAAGGGTTTGTCATAGTGATTCATCCATGCACTGAGTCTGCATTAATGACAAAAAGAGCTTCCCATTAATTCTTTTGGGTAATTCAGAAAGTAAGTCTTGTAGGGTACAATTCATGATAGTCAAACATGGAATTGAAATCGACTTTATACTAGAATTAACAACAGGATGAGACTCTGACAGAACATAGCAGAATTCCTGCTGAGTCTAGAGGTGAAAGAAAATATACAGGATACAGGAAATGGCATGGAGCCTGTGCAAAGAGCTCAGCAGAAACAGGTAAATGTCAGTTCATGTGCTTTACTGCTGACCTGGCCTCTCGGAAATCACACCCCATAGCCCACTAGGATATGAGTATCTGCTGTCAGTTTAATGTGGTAAAACCCTACTGCCATCAGGATCAATGGGGAAAAACATCACATCAAGTTATTATTTTTTAAGTTACAGTAGAAGAAAGAACTACAGACTATCATCCATTAACCACAGACCTTCAGCAGTGAGGAAGCCATTCTAAGATTCTGTATACTGTAAAGGAAGCCATGACATGCATAGCTAAGATTGGATGTAATGGTGTGTAGAGCAGTTTAAGCAGTCAATAACCTTTTCTTTTTCTTCCAAACTGCAATATAGTCAGCAAAATATAGCAAAAGATGAGATTTCAGCAGAACACATATATTGTAGTTGATTCAGAAAATAAAGATTATTTCTGATAAGACTAGTGTAAATATGAATTTGAGAATTTGAGAGGGTTTTGGGGGGATGTCAAATGAGGAAAATGTATTTGAATAAGCCCCAAGTTGACACTTTATTTTCTAATAAATAATTCATTTTATAATAAAATAACTTCCATGATTACATTATAAATCTATTATTGATCTGTATTAGTTGCCTTTCTGGTTTTGATACAAACAGCTGAAAGAAGCACTTCAAGGAAGGAAATTTATTTCCCAGGGGTGGGAGCAGAGAGAGACAAAAATGGAGAGAGACAGAGATGTAAACAGACAGAAGGAGAGAGGGAGAGAGGCAGAGACAGAAGAGAAAGACAGAGATGTAAAGAGACAGAGAGAGACTGTGAGGGAAAAGCTTACAACGGAGCCTGCCTATGATCCCTAAGTTATTTCTCCTCTGAGCAAGCCACTTTTCCCACATCGGCTTTGCATCCTAACGTTTCTGTCTCAAATAGTGACATTAGCTGGGGATGTACTTGAGCTTGGGTGCTACATTTCCCACTTAAACAATGACATCACCTATCTTCTTCACACAGACCTAAGAGCTCCGTCATCCTCAATGGCTAGAACAATGGTCAGCACACACTAAGAATGAACCAACTATTATTTTACAGACATACATGGTTGGAGAATTCATTTTTTAGTTGTTCTTGACAGAATTTAGTCAGCGCTCAGGGATTTGGGCTGATCACTTTAGGAGAGGAAGACCTAAAGGATGAATTCACTTAGTTCTAGTTTCACTTCATTAGTTTGAGGAACGTTTTATTGTACATGGTACTATGTTATATGAGGATATTTTCACACATGTATATACTGTACATTGAGTAAATTGCCCACAGACTCTCCAATGTTGTCTACCTTTCTTCTCTTCCTCCCTTTCTCTAGAAACTTTCACTCCTACTTTTGTGTCAAGTACATACTTGATCTTACGTATCTATCTAAAATCTAGAAACTACAACTGAGAAAACATATTTTATGAGACTAGTTAATACCATGTATTCCTGTCCATCCCTCTGTCAATGGACACATAGGATGGTTTCATAGCTCACTTACTGTGAATAATTGTGCTACAATAAACATAAATGTGCGGATGTCTCTGTGAGGTCAACTTGGAATACTCAAGGGAATCCCCTAGGACTGGATGGTTAGTCATTTGCAGACTTTCTTTTAAGTTTTTGAGGAATGTTCAGATTGATTTCTGTGGTGGCCAGACTAGTTTGCTTTCTCGCCAACAGTGTATCAGGGCCCCCCATCCATACATTTACCAGAATTCATTCTCTTAATGACAAAGATTCATCTAAGGTTCAATGTAGCCTTAGGGTGCATCTCTCTGATGGCTAGTGAGGCTGGGTAGTTTTCTATGCTTATGGTCACTTGTTCACTTACAAGGAACTGTGCATTTATTACCTGAGTTGTTTGATACATTTTAAAGCTATTTGATATTCTAGTTATTAATTCTCTATCATATAAGTAACTATCCAAGACTGTGTTCTGCTTGGTAAGTTGTCACTTCACTGAATTAGCTACACTGAAGCTTTTTAATTTCACAAGGTCATATCTGTCAATTGCTGCCATTATTAAATTCTTCTCTTGTATCATCAGTGGATTATCTCATGGAGGTGATTGCTATTAACATTACTGTTAATTTAAATGTACTGTATTTACTACTGTTCATGGAAATGTAAATCCCATTTCTGGAAATACTGTTAAAGAAATGGTACACAAATTTCATAATCCCCATGTGAGACCAAAGTTATTATTTATTTTTTTTGTTATTTATTTCAGAATGGTGCATTTAAATAATTTATTTTCTTCTGTCAATTTTGGTGTGATCATAACTTTAATTTTTTCTGGTTCCAATAAAATGTGGCCACGTAAGAGCGACAGGCATGTTCAAAGAGAGGATGAACAGGACACAGAAATCAAGATTTAAGGAGGAACATACCAGAAGCTAGTGCTAAGGTTTTTTAATTGATTTACTAAACAGCAGCCATATCTTGTGGAGTCATGATCTTAAGAACAGAGGCTTACTCCGTGTAATGTTAGTTGCATGTAGGTTTCCAGAACTAACCAGTTGCTATTGGATAACCAATCGGCATGATCTTCCCTGACAAAGACTATTTTTCCTGATTTCCACATTCCTTAGTTTTCTGTAGTTCTTGGTTCAAGGTTGAATCCTCATGGCTCCCCATCCACTTTGATGACACTTCGTGTCATCTTTGTTCAGCTTGTATTTGGTGGTCATATTGGTGATACTTTATGGGTATAGCTTCCAATATTATTAGGAGACACAATCTCATGGCAAAATCCTTGATCTTTGTCTCTTACAATCTTTGTGTCCTCCTTTCTGTGCTGTTCTCTGAGCCTTAGGTATGGGAGCAATTTGTAGATATATATAATGCGTATATAGTAAGAATTAATATAATAACTATATACATATATGAGCAATTTGTGAAAAAAGAGGACACAAATGTGAAAGAGAGCAAGGAGGAGTATGTGGGAGAAGTTGAAAGGAGTAAAGAGAAGGGAGCAAAAATAAATAAAAATATATAAAATTAGGAGACATAGATGAACACCGAGTGAGTTTAGAAGACAATGGGTGATTATCATATGAAAAATGAAGATATTTGCATCTTCACCAGATACAGTATTGGAATGATATAGCTAAAATCAAAGATTACCATATTGAACTAATAATATAATTTCATAGCCCACTTGGTTAATGTGTGATTATCAGGTAGAGGTCATTCCTCCCTATTTAATCTGTATGCTCACGTTTGTAGGTAGGCGGGCGCCCATGAAACCTCTATCCTAATCTATGCCGTACACACAGCTGGTATTCCCCAGGCCTTCCTCCCCGTCTCTTTCACTTATGGCCAGTGCGTTTTGCAGAAACATTTAGCAGGAACTTCACCCTCCCACAGCACTATGGCTAGCCTAAGGAGAGGAAGATGGACAGGTTAAAGGCCACTAAGTTACAGTTGTAGCAGATGAGGAATTCTTCAAGGTCTGCCACACTCAGAGTACTCATAGCACAATGCTTTCCAGAGACTCCTAGGGGACCAGCCTGGGAGGCGATCCAGTCTGTTTACTTTGGGGATCCCTGATATCCACATAGTGTTCTCATGCCTCACTGTTGACAGACCTACTGGTTACTTAGAACCCCAGCTCAGATTCAGCTTGATGATAGTTCCCTGGACAGCTTAAAGCAGTGGTTCTCAACCTTCCTAACGCTGCAACCTTTCAATATAGTCCCTCATGTTATGGTGATCCCAACCATAAAATTATTTTCATTGCTACCTTGTAACTGTAGTTTTGCTACTGTTATGAAGCCACAATATAAATATCTGTGTTTTCCTATTTTCCAACGGTCTTATGAGATTCCTGTGAAAGGACCCTTCAATCCCCTGAAGGGTTTCTGAAGCACAGGTCGAGAACCACTGCCTTAAAATGTATATTTATCCTGAATTTAATGGCATATTGACCCAGCGATTGCCTTTTTATCTCCACAGGTAGGTGCCCTTGGGCTCTAAGGCTTTATCGTACAATGGCGTGGAGTCAAAGCGTTTCCTCTGTTGTTTGTGTAACCGAGAAGATGGAAACCCAAGCTAAACAATGTGCTCAATAAAGATTAATTTCTACAGGCTACTGGCTGCTGGTTTCTGTAAATGTAATTAGGCTAGGATTTCTACTCCTTAAACTATCGTAGTCACTAATGCTTTTCAAGTCTCTTTCACATTGCAGCTGTGGACAAGTTGCGTTCTCAAACGTACGTCCGATGACGTGATTCAGGGAGTCGGGTATAGTTACAAGTAAGGAATAAAGTCAAGGTCAAGTTTCTCTATTCTTGTAGGCATGGGTCAGCAGCTCCTACCATTTCACAGGAGAGCCTGGAGTTCACTGAGTGAAGGACGTCTCCTGAGCACCCATGCCTCCATCTCCATCTCCAAATGCCTGAGTTTACAAGTGTGTGCCGCCATACTTAAGGACGCATCCAGGTTTTTCCCATTCATTAAAATGCTAGTGCGTCTCTCTCTCTCTCTCTCTCTCTCTCTCTCTCTCTCTCTCTCTCTCTGTGTGTGTGTCTCTGTGTCTCTGTCTCTGTCTCTCTCTGTCTCTGTCTCTCTCTGTCTCTCTCTGTCTCTGTGTGTGTGTGTCTCTGTCTCTGTCTCTCTCTGTCTCTGTCTCTCTCTGTCTCTCTCTCTCTGTGTGGGTGTGTCTCTGTCTCTGTCTCTCTCTGTCTCTGTCTCTCTCTGTCTCTCTCTCTCTGTGGGTGTGTCTCTGTGTCTCTGTCTCTGTCTCTCTCTGTCTCTGTCTCTGTCTCTCTCTCTGTGTGGGTGTGTCTCTGTGTCTCTGTCTCTGTCTCTCTCTGTCTCTGTCTCTGTCTCTCTCTCTGTGTGGGTGTGTCTCTGTGTCTCTGTCTCTGTCTCTCTCTGTCTCTGTCTCTCTCTGTTTCTCTCTCTCTGTGTCTCTGTCTCTGTGTCTCTGTCTCTCTCTGTCTCTCTCTGTCTCTCTCTGTCTCTGTCTCTCTCTCTGTGTGTGTCTCTGTGTCTCTGTCTCTGTCTGTCTCTCTCTGTCTCTGTCTCTGTGTCTGTCTCTGTCTCTCTCTGTCTCTCTCTGTCTCTGTCTCCCTGTCTCTGTCTCTCTCTCTCTTCTCCCTTCTCTCCTACAGAACATTGATATTTGGCCTTGCTCTATAGTGACCATAAAAAAATATAAGCCTTTCACTTGATAATTCTCTTACAAGTCCATATAACAAAAGAGTATTTCCACAGCCGATAGATTTAGCAGTGCGGTCAGCATCTAAAAACAAATTCAAGCATCAAAAAGTGCCCTGTTCGGTGGTTGTTTTTGAAACTTTTAAATCACTGATTCGGTTTCTGTATCTTTGTGTCACTAGTTTGTACATAACAATCCATCTTGTACTAAGGTCTAGAAAGATGCTACAGAATGGGCTGCAGGAATTTATAAATCGAGTCTGTAGACATTAAACTGTATGGAAGCTGGAACTCTAGATTGTTTCCTACCTGTAAATAAAAGTTTGTTGTCTAAGTCTTAGATAATTGTATTATTTTCCCCCTTCTTCCACAAGCCATAATGTCCACAAGCCGAGGGCTGCTTTGAGATGGGAGATGTGTTTCAGCCTATTTCATACAGACATCAAGTTTTCCTGATCCAGCCGAGCTTCAAGGATGAGTTGTGAGCACCCACATTAGGAGAACCAAGAGTGGTGCTGGCTTCTGGAAATCCTCTGCACACGACTCTCTCCTGTTCCTTCAGGCAAATCCACCTTGCCTTTGTACATGAAACATTGGCAAGAACTCTCAGGCAGGAGTGGGCAGCCGCCTGGATCCTGGCGTTCTTTTCTTCAGATTCGCCAAAACACTGATTTGAGAGTTGTAGGAGTCAGAAGGAGTTGTTCTCTTGGAAGGAAAGATTTATCTCCTCTTGGCTCTTTATTTTCATTTTGCCTAATCTTCAAAGTTCAGCTCTGTGTCTCTTGCTCCTGGGGTGCATATCTCTGGTGGCTCTTGTGCTCACACCCTTCTTTACTGAGCCAACTCAATCCACCCTTGCCCTTCTCAACAATCATTGGCTCCCTATCCG
Source organism: Rattus norvegicus (assembly GCF_021556685.1). Classification (NCBI taxonomy): domain Eukaryota; kingdom Metazoa; phylum Chordata; class Mammalia; order Rodentia; family Muridae; genus Rattus; species Rattus norvegicus. Next base: position 86,757,117 of record NC_141548.1, on the reverse strand, counting down.
CACCTGATTACTTGATCAAAGAACTTCCATTTCTAAAAGTGTCTTCGAGGAAACTACGTGATGTTCTGGTATATCCTGTATTTTCAGAACATTGACCTGAAAAGTAATAATTGCCTAACATTGGATTTAATTCTAAGTCCTTTAGATATCTCACAGATACGCTAGCTATAGTTCTTAAAAGTAAAGACTTTTAGCCAAATGGTAAGAATCCTATTTGGTGTTGCAGAACCCTGGGGAGGACTATTTCTTCCACTTTCGGCATTCTTTATTTGCCTATCGTTCTTTGCTAGAGTTCAGGACTCCTGTGATTTCCCCCATTCCTCTTTGGCAGGTTTGCCGTTGCTGTCCTGGACCATTTCATGTTTAGATTGTCAGATTACAGAAAGAGATCATGAGTTGAAAAGGAGCAAAGATGGTGTGGAGGTAGGAAAGGGAAAGGTTGCGATTATATTATAATGCCAAAAATAAAGGAGTAGGAAAAAGAATCTCAAGATTTAATCTTAGTTTCAAATGTAAGAGGAAAATGTGGCATACTATTGACTCTGAACCCCTCTCCTCTTAAATTGAGGTTAGATAGTGGAATACTTTCCTTTTATATAGTTCTTCTTCCATGGTTCTTCCAAGGTCATTTTAGAACCAATAAACTTATAGATGCATATATATGCATAGAAATGTATACATTTATGTTGGATGTGCTAAAATTAAAAGCTATCCTGTAATGTACACGATATTTTACATGATATTCTACTTTGTCCACATGGAAAGACAACAGAGAAAAAACAGAATTGATTTTTTTTTCTTTACTTTGACCTTGGATACTAAATCCAACCTAGGATAATAATGTTCTCAAGTGGTCATTTTGTGGGTATTCAATGACTTACAAGAAATACATTTATGTTGTGGTAGATTTCGAGGAAGGAAATCTACAGCAGTTTCTAAATCTATTCCTTCTCAGAATGATTTATTTTTTAGTTCCTAGCTTTATGAAAGTGATTTCCTCCAGCAGATACTGGAATATGTGGGCAACTTTGAATGACTCCTACAGATGTAGAAAACATCCTCTTCCTGATCTGATAGTATAAGGATGTGCCGAGTCTTCTTGTTCCAACACCGTGTGACTGCAAAAGAGCACCACGTTCATCCCATGTAGAGTGCTTAGGAAACCTGCCCTACAGCGCTTCACTCCTTCTGGACTTGTTCAAGAAAGAACGAATAGATACAGACGAGGATCATCTGTAAACAGGAGGACGGTTTAACTGAAGAAGCCACACAGTGCAAGTTAAAGGCAGGGATTCCAGCTGGGCCGCTAGGCACACTGCTCACCTATGTTAGTGGCAAGGCCTGTAATCTCTGGGTGTCACTTCCTTTGCTCTAACATGGCTATCATCTGTGAAAGACTTAGTATGGTACCTGGGACATGTAGGCGTCAGCTATTACTATTCAATCAAAATAAAGAGGATTATATTTGGCAATGCATGTAAAGGAGCTCCAGAGTCTATAGTTTTTCAGTTCACATCAGTGAAATAGAAAATCTACTGTGTCTTTTGGCACTGGAGCACCAGGTACCCAGCAGGTTGCCACAGATACAAAGAGGAAAAAGACACAGACTTTATCCTTAAGAGTTTTATCATCTAAAACGAGTCTCGAATTATTCCAAAATGATTCTTAATTAGTATGGCAATTGTGTCAATAGAGTTGTCAAACTGGCATGAACGTATTGAAAAAGATAGAATACCTCTCCCCGAGAGACCTTCTCAAAGAAAGGCACTTTCACCTGGCCACAAAAAGGGGACTAGAAATGAGTCATTCAACAACCAGAACTTGAAGATGGACTTCTTGTACGGAAGGGAATGGATCTGCAGTTCCCCTTCTGCATAGATTTTTATGACAGGCTAGTGGTACTGTTTTCTAATCAAGCAGATTTCCTGCAAAAGGGTAGACATAAAAGAGAGTTGGAAGAAAAGGACGAATTATTGAAAATTAAAACGAGAAAAAGGAAAGAGTTAACTTTCCCAAAGGTAACGTTAAGTACATGAAGGTAAGTGCTTTCCTGTATAATATCCTATTCAAAGGCAAAAGACGTCCCAGAGGCTTATTTTAGTGAGTTAATGTGACACACTGATACTGAGGAAGGAGTCCTGTCTTCCTTGTATGAATGGACGAACTATATTTGGAGATAGACCCCTCCAAGGACATGGTGCTATTTTAAGTGATTTCTGCATGGCATCTGGATTTGTCCCTCCATAGGTAACGTACTGACATTTCAACTGCAGTTTGCCCAGTTCTGCTTCCCTGGTCATTGGGGAAATTCATCTAAAGCTGCAAAAAGGACCAGAAATGTTTGCATCGCATTAATAACCGGGGAACGGAGGACGCTGCCAACTGGCAGCCGACTGTATTTTGGTGGTTTGATAAGGCTACTAAAGAGTTTATGATGTGACAGATGTTTCACTACACTATTGTGAAATGAATAGATTATGAGAAGTAATTAGATGTACATTGGAATCAATGCTGTTATCATCGAGGCCTTCGGGCGATGCAGTAGATGAGAGTCTTGGCAGCAGGTGGTCCAATGGCTCGGAGACAGGAAGACACACCGCGGGAGACTGAGTGACAGGTTTCACAGATCCAGGGGGTGAGAGATCTGAGCTGGGGCTTGCATTTGTAATCTTTACTCATGTATAAATAATAACAACTCCGCCATTGACTTCATGTGCTATGTCATCGCCTCTCTCACCCTCACACAGACATAGTGCTGGTCTCATCCACACAGTTATTCTCCACCTCGCTCTTCTCAAATATGCATATGCATGCTGATTGTAGCTGACAGCTCCACCATTTTTTTTGAAGGAAGATTTTATAGGTAATCATCAGATGATTACATTTATTTTTAATGTCTGGCATTGAGCCGCCATTGTACAAAACTTCCTATAGGTTTCAGATCAGAGCCCGCAAAGTACTTTAACTGCCTTTCATCAGCCAGTCGACTTCTCTCTGGCTCAATGACTAACATTTAAAGGGACACGTTTGCTTCTCTGCTCTGTAAAATCCCTTTGCAGGAGACTTGGCAGGGTCACCCTCCATGCTTGAAGCAACCATATGGAGCCTGCTGCTTTCAAGAGGAGGTTTGCTTTCTGCCAGGATCCAGGGTCAGCTATGGGCACACTGGGGAATGCTGAAGTTTCCAAGGACAGAATGAAGAGGCTGGAAAGAAATGGGTGATTAGAGGGAATTAAGTGACTGATTCTCTGTGTACATCTGCTACCCCTAGGAAGAAGAAATAGCTGGTAAAAACAATTTGGTGGTCCCTCCGTGCTTAAATATCAGTGGCACTTACACAAAAAGGAGGAAAATATTCTTGAATGATACAATAGAATATGATTCTCATTATTAAAAGTTGTCTTTCTACATAGTACTTTTGTAGCGCTGTACTCAACAACATATATACAAGTTTCTAAAGCTTTTACTGATGTATCTACCTGTGTAAGTAAATACATCTTGTATTCATTCTATTAATGAATATTCATTGAATTATTATTATATCCCTATTAGTTTCTGCTGTGTGTGTATACTTAAATGGTCTTGTTACAAAGAATTCATCTCTCTCTCTCTCTCTCTCTCTCTCTCTCTCTCTCTCTCTCTGTGTGTGCGTGTGTGTATACATACATGAGCATTTGCATGGCTCCTGTGTGCCTTTCTTAAGACACTACGTGTCTCATTGTGGATGCTTTGATGTTACTATATATTGTGTTTTAAATTCACTAAATCAGAGAATACAATCAGTATTTTTTGATGAAATAGTATAGAGTCATACTACAGAAAACACCCTTTAAGTCATATTTTTAATAACAATTATGCTAACTAATATATTTTGACCTAATCAACAGCTAAAAAACTTTATTCTAAAATGTTTAAGATTTTCTCATTGCTTAATAATCAGCTGATTAAAAGTATAAAAAAAGGACACATTCCACATGTGAGATGTTAATGGAGGAACGCTGAATGTCTAAAAAACAAACAAACAAACAAACAAACAAAAAAACAGAAACAGAAATCTCTCGTTTTTCAAAGATGTGTTTTAACAACAGATGTATATGAGGAGGTCCAGTGTAAACTACGAGATTCCATGACTCTGATAGAGTCCATGCCTGCTTAATCAAAGCTTCCTTGGAGAGCAATAAAGCTCAACCCTTCATAAATAGCAAGACTTTGTCAAATGAGCATAAAGAATAACGTGCAGAGGCCGACTAAGTATTTAGCCTCTCCGCACATAAGCATGGACCCTCAGTCCTGGCGTCCACTTGAAGAATAGTCTGCTAAGAAAACAGCAAACACCACCCCTTGGTCCTACAGTAGCTTGTTTTTATTTTATGCTAGAACACTAGGGGTTGAGAATGTAATGAAAATTGCCTAAACTCACTAAGGAAATGCCTTACTCTAGATTAAAAAGAAACTATTTTATTCCAGAGTCCAAATGGTCATTTGAGTATTTTTGTTGTTATTTTTGTTTGTTTGTTTTTGTATTTTCTATGAAACCGAAGGTTTAATAGTCTTCATGTGCAAGAGTGTTATTAATGAAGAAATTTATTTTCTCCATTATCTAATAACTTAATAACTCCCTGTAGGTGTGGTTATTTCACTCAAGACTTGTATGTACATGAGAGGACACTTCCACATCTTATCATGGACTAGTGAAGCACCATGAGGCCCCATCCCTACCTGAGAGACCAATTGTAGTTCATGGTTGTTGGGGAAGGAGGGTTGTTTTCTTCAGTGATGTAGCCTCTGATAAATTGCTCCAGTAAATAGTTCCCACCAATGCTCAGGCAAGAAGCTTTAAATGAACCATATGGGTCACACACACACACACACACACACACACACACACACACACACACACGCAGGCACGCATGCACTCGCGAGGCGGGGGGTTGAGGGAGAGGGATAGAGACAGAGACAAAGAGATAGAGAAACAGAGATAGAGAAAAAAATCGTTGAGAAACTTGTTGGGAAGAAAGGTTTCAGTTGGAGAGGAAGGGGATTAGAAAAGGCCATAGGGATAAAAATGACTATAATTCATTATATAAATTATAAAACTGTCAAAAACAAAAAGAAGCATCAAAAATCAATTACAAATGTCAAGTCCTAGCGACATGTGTATTTCAACATCATAATTATTGATTTCCTTTGTTCACAGTATTAATTGTAAGATTTAGGATGGACTGTTCATTTGGTATCTATTGACTGGTAAATTCTTCCACGTCTACCATAGTCATTTAATTAATAACAATCTCTACAAATGATTGAATGAAACATGATGCTCAGATTGTACCTATATTCACTAAAATCAGAGGACTAGTCTAGTGATATTATCAGTTTTTGTACATAATCATAGAAACACTGAAAAGGCATCTAGCTCTCTGTCACTTTCTCTCTCTGGTGGTGCTGGGTGTAGAGCTTAGGAATTGTACAGGCTAAAAGAACACACTCCTGAGACTGATGTTTAGATTTTTGTCTCATTTGGGGTTCCCACAGAAGCCATGAAACTTGAAAGGGGTCATTGGGGTACCTGTGGGAAGAGCTTTGAAGGAGGTGAGAAGGTAGTACACAGGTTATAACAGGGGAAAAGGGAATAATGGAGTCAAAAGGTTTAAATGAAGAGATGAATGAAAATGAAATTCATATTTCAGTTTTCTCAATGGCTGGGTAATACTCTGTTGTATAAATAGACCAGAGTTTTGTTATCCATTCATCAATTGGTGGGCATTCATTCTGTGCTTATTATGATTAGAGAAACAATGAATATCAATGAGTAGATATCTCCATAGGACGATACAGATCCCTGTGGTTTCATGCTTGAGTGGTACAGCTAGATCAGGAGACAGATTTATTTCCACCTTTTTGGTGAATGTTCATCTTCAATGTCCATGAGGATGGACATGCATTGTATTCATATCAGTAGGGAATAAGTGTTCCTCATCCCCCACATTTGTACCTGAGTGCCAAAATAATGACTGGCAAATGCGACATGGCCTCAGGTGCAATGGTACAATAGAACATCATGAGAGTAAACACTTTGCTGCTAGACTTAATGCCTGTTCAACCAGATAAAACTCATATCTGGCACCATTTAGGATCCTATGCTAAACAGGTCATAGGTACTAGGGGAAAACCCACTATCAATATTCTACTAAACAGACATAATATTAAACCAATTCATAGTTATAGTCATAAACTAGGACATATGTCAATTATCATCAGAGAAGCATCTATTTGGAATAGCTGGTATCACAGATGCCCACAGTGGGGCAAGGGGCAGAGAATAGAAAACTATGGACTGCTAAGCCCTAAATGGAATATATCCCTCATATTCTATCCTCCCAAGGCTCAGTCATCACTTCAGAAGAGGGGACAGAAAGATAGATGTTACATAACTACAAAGAAACTGTATTTTCTTGACACAGTAGGTCAGCTGCACATATGAACTCACAATGGTGTGGCAGTGAGCATAAGACCTATGCAAACTTAATCCAGACAAAATTCCAGTCCAAAAAGGGGAGATGGACACAAAGTCATCCTTAGCTAAGGAGCTAATGGCAGTTGGTAGCTGCTAAGAGAAGATGAATTGGTTTTCTTTAAGGATGGGGATCATGGAAGGTCAAGAACAGATGATCAGCACAATTGAACTTTGCATGTTAAAAAAAAGAGGAGTCCACAATGCTGGGTAGATAGAGAAGAGGAGTGGGTCTGAGAGGAGTTGCGAAAGGAGTTAACATGATAAAAAATATTGTACAAAAATTATGAAATAATAGAAATAAGAAAGGCAAACTTATTAAAAAGAGAAAGAAAAAGCCACATGGAAGGAAACATTATTTATAAGATTACTAAAACCACAGTAATAATAAAGCATAGTAATAAGAATAAAATGTTTGAATGGAAATACCATACAGGGAGAGAGAATGATGTTTCATCCATAAGCCACTGGATTTCCTGTGCCCTTTAAATTGTTGATCAGGAGGTCTCAGGGATTCCCAAAAGAGTACAGGTATTAGCATTGCTTTTGTGTGCCTATCAGAATTTCTTGGTAAGACCCTACATACTTTGAGCAAAGGATGTGGGGCTGTCAGTTCTCTGATGGTAATGTTTTTGGTGTAACCCTGCAGTTTAAAATAATGTTCATAATTGTGTTCTAGACGTGGATTGACATGCTAGCGTTCATGGGTTAAAGGTCGGTTCTCAGTGTGGTCATGTTAAAAAGGTGGGACTATCAGAAGTGGAGCACAGTGTGTGACCACTGGGAGAGGAACACAGCTCTGAGGAGATCTGCCTAGTTCTTAAGAGACTTGTGATGAAAGGTGCAGGGCTGACTGGCCCCCTCACGTAGCTCCCCATTTCATCTTGTTCTGTTTTCTTCTCGCCCACCAGGTCTATCTCTGTGATTCCATCTCTTATGAGATCCTTTCTAGACCCACCCTAATGACAGTACCAGGTGTGTCCATGACTACCAATACTGCGACCTAAGTAAACTTCATTTCTTTATAAAATCCCAGCATCTGGTATTTTGTTACAGCCTCAGAAAAGAGACTGATACACTGAAATTTCACTTGTATTACAAGTTATGCAAATCAGCTAGGAAGAAGAGCGAATCCAAAACAGTCTTCAGAAGTTAAAATAACTATATTATAATTTAATAGAAAAACTATACCAAAGAGAATAAAACAAGTAGTCTATACCTTTCCCAACAATCTATATCAGGCGAACTTCTCTTTGTGGAAGCTTTAGTATGTAAAACTTAGTTCAAGTATTATCTTCAGGGTCTTTAGACTTATTTCATGTTAGCTTCATGTTTGTTTTTTATATTAACTGGGGCCAAATTTCATAAAATTCCAAGGTAGCCGTGTTCTATCACATCACAGAGATGAACTTACGCAGCACTGCCCAATCTACTCTTAAATGATCACTGTGGTATTTCCGACATCCTGCATCCTGGTGGCTGTTTGGGATCCCAATGTAAAGTCTTGTGTTCATTCCCATTGCGTTTTATCAGCTAGATTTAATGCCATCACTGTAGCCTGTAAAAATCTTTTAAAAATTCTCCAACTGTCACCAAGATTAGGTGCTGATGGGTCATCTGTAAATGTGCTGAGTAAGCCTTCTGTATCTGTGTCTGTATCTGTGTCTGAGCCACAAAGAAAAGTTGAACAGAGCTGAGTGCTTTCTGTATTGATATCAATTATTAAGCTGGTACTCTTTCATTGTACAAATTATAACTGACCTGACTCATACAACATTGCCCTGTATACTGCCAGCTGGGCTCCATTTTATTCACCAGGATATAAGGGGGGAAGTTATCAAACAATTTTTTGAAGTTTAGTGCCTTCTATGAATTAGTGTCCTACACTAGCTGTTTGGCTGCAAAAAGTGTCTCTAGTGGTCTCTCCTATCACAGAGGTCAATTGAAGTCTGGCTTCATTTGTGCTCTGGCTGGCTTAGGACTGATCACTGAAAAACTGCCAACATGTCACTGTAAGTGGCATCTAGAGAAGGGGAAACAATAACAAGCCAACAAGGTATCATCTGTCATAATTTCAGTCCACAAGCAAAAGTGCTGGATGAAGTTACAGCAGCGTTTACGTAGAGGCCACTCACATCCTTCTCAGCTAAGAAGAGTAAGCTACATTAAGATGAACCGAGGATTGTATTATATCCTTACTCTGAGAAAAGAAGAGTGTGTCGAACCCAACACTCTCTACACTGTTTAGTAACTAATTTATAGTGTGTCTAGTTGACCTAAAAATAGCAACTACCAGAATGACTACTCTGAACTTATTTCTAGAGCCTTGCAAAATTGGGATGGCTAAGTAGATCATCTTCGATTATTTATAATAGCTTTCCTTCAAGACCTGTGCTCCAATCCACAACATGGGTGTTCTAGATCTCTAGGTAATGTTATCACGTATAAAAACAACATTCTCCAAGGTTGGATCCCACTGCAGTCCTCTTTATTGACATCAAATACTGATTTTGGAGATAATTGGGTCTTTGACTTAAAAATTCTTCATAAAATTCAACTTTAGATTAAAACTAGGAAAAGAAACCACGATCGAAGTGATATGTCATTTAGCCATATTAAAACTCTTTGCCAGACAGCTGTGATAATAGACGAATAATTGCATCTATTCAAGAGATCGAGGCAAAAAATAATAAATTCAAGGCTAATCTAGGATAGAAGTTCAAGTCTTGCCTAGACAACTTAGTGAGATCTTGTCCCAAAGTATAAGAAGACAAGAACAGTTTATTTTAAAAACACTGCTGAATGTGTTCGAAGGAAGGAAGTATCAACAGAGAAACAAAAGAATCTACAAAGAGTTGCTTTTCCTAAGGCATAAACACACAAATTAATAAAAAAAAGAAGCGTTGACATCTCAGCAGGGGGTGGTGACATGAACCGGTGCCAGCCTTCTGAGGAACAAACATGATTACAAATCAAAAGTTAGAACTTTGACCCCGAAGTTCTGTTTCTGGAAATCTGTTTGGGGATATAATATGCTAAATTAATAAAACAAAATAATGTGCAAAATAGTCCTGTAACAACTTAGAAATATGGTCAAGTATAACCAGGAAAATTTCTAAGTAGAGTGAGTGTTTGATGAGACAGTAAGATTGAAATTATCCTGTTTTATAAAGTATTACATGAAAGCCTCTTGCTTACGCCATAAGTGTAAATACTGATTTTATATATCAATGTTGATTTATAAAGTAATAGAATGATATGCACAATAAGGAAGAGTATGCATATGTATGCATATATTCAATATGTATATACATCTACAATTTGTACATATGGATACATATATAAATATATATTGTAGGATTTTTTGCCTTTAAATTTTCCCATGAATTCTAAATTTTCTTCAATTTGTCACAGTTAGACAAAACTTCTTAAAATAACACTTAAAATTTAAAAATGCATTTATCCAGATTCATAGTTTAAAGAGATTAGGGAGGGAATATGGAGGAGAGACAGCTAAAACGAAGGACCATTTGAGGGTAGTGTGGAAACCTAATACAGCAGAAGCTTTGTAAAATATGTATTATGTGAAGGCAAGCTAGATGAGATCAGCAAATAAACAACAGGGTTATCAGTGGCCCACTGGCCAACTCTTGTCAACAAATAAAGCTTCCAGAAGTAGGATTGGGTTACATCTAATTGAGTTGTTGCCCAAAAGGATCCCATGTGAACCCCCCAAACAACCCAGGCTGTAGGTTGCTCCCTCCTCACAAACTGACTTCAAGGTCCCATTGTTGACCACATCACCTATACAGCTCATTGGACACGGAGAGAGAAGCTGAGCTGGTGCCTATATAGAGAGCCTCCATCGCTCCATGTTAGCATGTTTGGTACAGGAAGGTACTCCTCATACTTCCAAAGAAGAAACATAAACACCAGCCCAGCCACAAACCTTTTGATCTACAGCGGTGTGTCCAGCCTGCAATAAATGCTAGCGTGATAGTGGCTCGAAGCTTGTGGGAATTACCTATCACTATCTGATTTGACCTGTGGTCCACTTCACAAAAGGAAGCTCATACCCACGTGACCAAGAGTCTAGGACTTGGTAGCCCAGAGACTTAGGACAAAACCAAATACTATTTCTCAAGTCAAAACCAACAAATCGTAAAAACGTAACTGTAAAATTATCCCAATGGCTTTCTGCTATAATTGTAGGTTGACTGATCTTGCTTAGTCGTCACAAGAGAAGCTTCCTCTTGAAGCAGATGAGAACAGAAGTCCACAGCCAGACACTGTAAGGAATGAAAGACCTTGGAGCACTTAGCCCTAAACAGGATGCCTCCATCAAGTCCCTCCCCGCAGGGCTCAGGGAATCCCATAGAAGAGGACTCGTAGAAAGGTGAGAGTCAGAGGGCATGGCAGACACCAAGGAAACCAGAACCTCTAACTCAATTGGAGTAAGACACACATGAACTCACAAAATATGCAGAAACATACGCGGAAACATTCACAGGACCTGCACGGGTCTGCACCTAGAGTTAAAGAAGACACGTGTCCCCACCCCTAATCCGGAAGCAATCTCCAAGTGATAGATAACCACTTGTCAGTGAAAGCTTTGTTCCCTCAAGGGAGTTTCGCCAGGAAAACAAACTACTCTCAAGGGCAGGCCCCAGACGCACCAAAAGATGGTAGACAGAAAATGAGCGGAACTGCACCTTTGTGGGTTCTTTGTCTCATAATGTTTGTTGGGGCTCTTCCTTCTATAAATCTCATTATATATATTTCTCTTTTTAACCTGCAAGCCTTAGTGTATGTGTTACGGTTTATAGTTTAGTGTTTTATAAGATTACTGATTATGTGCATTAGTAGATCTCTGTTTCTTGTGCCTTCTTCTCTGCTCTTTTCCCTCTGTTTTGTCCAATTATGATGTGTCGATTTTTATTTTATTTTATTTTATTTTATTTTAATGTTTATCCCATAGAAACCTGTTTACTCTCTAACCAGGAAGAGGAAAGAGGTGGTTCCGGATAGCAGCAGAGGCAGGGAGGAGCTGGGAGGAGTGGAGGGAGGGGAAACCATAATGAAGATATATTATGTGAGAAAATAATCTTCAATAAAAGGAAAAATAATATAAATATTGAGAGAGAGAGGTAAGGGGGCGGGAGTAGGAAGGAGGGAGGGAGGGAGAGAGAGAGACAGAGAGAGACTCTACTTAGGTTAAACATAGTGTGTTTTTCTCAGAGTTATACCTTCTTCTTCTGTACTGCAGTATGGTGACTTTTGATGCTGCCATGTAGTTTCCGCGTGCCTCCTCAGAACCTGAAATAGTCAGTGGAACTTCCACTTCTAACCATCTCCATCCTTCCCCAGATGCACAATCATTTCTTCCTCAGAGCCGCTGCACTATTTCCCTCATCACACCAAGGAGAACAATGTCTTTCAGTTAGAGAAGCTTCTCAACCAGTCCGTCCCTTCAGGACCTCAAGTCTCCTAAAACAACAGAGCCCTCAGCATCTGAGAGTGGTCCACCCAGCAGCAGGTTTCCGGAAAAGTGCCAAACGAGTAAGTGAATGGATAAAGGAAGAGAAACAACTCTGCCTCTCATGACACCAAATTACGTAGAGAAAGGCACCTTCGAACCACCATTTTCTCTTCCCAAATTTCAGCCGACAGAGCCTACAGGAAGGCCACTTGAAACAGCTCTTACCACTGAGGTAACAGCTCCTGGAAAAAATGTAAACTGCTACAAAAATATACCAATGTATTTACTAATCAAGTTCACTCAGACGGGTCTCGGATTTCTAAAAGAGACATAACCAAGTAACTGCCTAGAGTGAGAAAATATATCTGAAATATCTTAAGGATAAAATAACTTAGTACTAATACCAATAATAATAATAATAATAATAATAATAATAATAATAATAGTAATAATAGCTATAGTAATACTTAAATTAGCAACAGTGTGTTGTACCCAGTAAAATAACAGCCCAGTATCGTAGTAATAAGAGATATAGTTGAATTATACAAAGTAATATACCATTTGTTTAATGTAGGGGAATGGGTTTTTAGACAGGATCCCCTGTAAACTAGGCTGGCCTCGAACTTGATGTTCAGCTGAGGCTATTCTTAAATGGACTGTCACGTATCAAACTTCAAAACGAGGGCATTATAAGCATGTGTTATCAGACTCACCTGTATTACTTATTTGAAGGTTAAAAAAAATCACAAAAATGCTGAGAGTTACCTCGTGTATTAGTTTCTGCTTTTCTAGAATTAATGGTGACTTAGATCTCCAGGTGTTTTGGGCAGACGTGCATCTCCTTCTTGCCAGGTTTTTTTTTTCCTCTTTCTCTCTTGGACCCACTGTCTCTGTCTCTTTGCAGTTTCTGAAATTAGCCAGCTGTCACAGATATACGTGGTGTACAAGATTGAATTAAGGACACCTCCTGTCAGACACACGGTTACTATGTCTAACATGAAATTGGCCAAATCAGTTTCTTTCAGTGAATCTATTGTTAATGTGCTTGGCTTTTCTGAGGTTGCTTTAAGTCTAGGCTGCAGAACAAGAAATACATAGCTTTAAGCACATGTGGCCCATACATATACAGCCACCAAGCTAGATAAGATGGATGAAGCAAAGAAGTGCAGGCCAACAGGAACCGGATGTAGATCTCTCCTGAGAGACACAGCCAGAATACAGCAAATACATAGGCGAATGCCAGCAGCAATCCACTGAACTGAGAATGGGACCCCCGTTGAAGGAATCAGAGAAAGGACTGGAAGAGCTTGAAGGGGCTCGAGACCCCATATGAACAACAATGCCAACCAACCAGAGCTTCCAGGGACTAAGCCACTACCTAAAGACTATACATGGCTGACCCTGGGCTCCAACCTCATAGGTAGCAATGAATAGCCTAGTAAGAGCACCAATGGAAGGGGAAGCCCTTGGTCCTGCCAAGACTGAACCCCCAGTGAACGTGATTGTTGGGGGAAGGGTGGTAATGGGGGGAGGATGGGGAGGGGAAGCCCATATAGAAGGGGAGGGGGAGGGGCTAGGGGGATGCTGGCCCGGAAACCCAGAAGGGGAATATTAACCGAAATGTAAATAAGAAATACCCAATTTAATAATGATTGAAAAAAAAAAAGATGGGCATTGTAGGACCAGGCACTGTTAAATGCAGCCTGACAATGTATTTATAAAATACATAAAATTGTATAAGATTTCTTGTTTGGGCACTTGGGGTAGTTTGATGAGAAGTGTTTCCCACAGGTTTATGTATTTGAATTCACATCCCAGGCTGATGGCCCTATTTGAGAGGTTGTAGAATCTTTACAAGGTGGAAGCCCTATTGGGGATGGGAATTGCTAGGGGTAGGCTTGAAGAGTTTATAACTCCACCCCACTTCCAGGTCACTCTCTCTGGTTTTCGAATGTGGTTGAAGATATGATTTCTCAACTCCCCCCTTTTTTGTTACCTGCCTCCATGCTGTCATTGTGGACTCTCTGGAACTTCTCTCTTTGGAAACCAAAATAAACCCTTCTGTTTGTAAGCTGCCTTGGTGTTTTAACACAGCAACAGAAAAGGAATAATTTTATTGTTTAGCAGAATTATTGAGAAAGTTCCTTTGATCAACTGTGGTTGAAATGTATTTGTCATTATTTTAGAATAGGAAGAAAATTTTGCTTTGTAAAACGCATAGCAAAACGACTAACTTGAATTTTAATCACTATATAAATTTTCTGTTCACTAACAGAATCTGGCTAGAACGTCTATTTTTCAGAACTCTTGCTGTATTGATTTCAAGCTTTGCTAGTGTGCCTACGTTTGTTTTGAAATATTTTGTAATTCAAACAAACCCAGCAAATTCCTCGTGTCATCCGAAAAAAGAAAAAAAGGAAAAATTAATATAAGAATGCCATGTATGTTGATAGAACGTGAGTCCCAGAAGAAGACATACGAACTTCTTTTAAACATATACATTAAGACCCTTGCATTACATTCAAAAAGTAAAAGTAGGAGTGTGTCACCAGAAGCAGTGCTGGTATAAACGTGCCTCTCACATTTGCAAGTGAAATGGCACCTATAATAACTTCACTATGCTGAAAGGTAGCATATAAGCTATTTTTGACTCCAAATCCAAGTCACCATGGGAAGTCAATCATGTCCATCAACACTGGACCCAAAGCAAATGATAGTGCCTCTGTGTAGTGGGAGGCCTTGTGGTAATTACCACCCCCATGAAGACTATTCATCTCTTTGTAATGTGGTCTTCAACGCTGTTCTTAAGTTCAGCGACTCAGTTAAAGGACTCACTGAACTTGCAGGACTCATAGAAGCCTTCCTCATGTACTTATGGCAATGAAAGACCATGCTTTAAATTTAACAAAGGAAAAAAGGGACACAAAGCAGAAACCAGAATAATCAGGCAAAACTTTCCAGCTCTCTTTTCCCCAGAAATCCCACAGGCGACATTTAATTCTCATAGGAATGAAATGACAACACCAGGGAGTCTCAGTGGGGTCTTACTGTCCGGTCTTTTCCTTGGTGGCCGCTCAAGTAGGCTCAGAGTAACCTACAACTAAGTAAAGAAGTCCAGCAGTGGACAAAAGGTCAGTGATGAGCGTCTTCAAAACGGGCCACCTTGAAATTTATGGGATGAACTCTTTGAATGTACAGTTTTATTATTTTTATTCTGCAAAATATATCACAAACAATACACCCCAACCATGAAAATTATCCTCATAGAATAAATTACAACTTATTCTGGGGGTTAAGTGAGAATTTGGAAAGGCAGAGAACAGAGGTGAAGAGGAGACAGGTGGAAATGCCTGGAAAACAGGTGCATTGCTGGATGGGTAGTTAAATCGCCTGTTTCATCTCCTTCCTAGATATCCTTAAAACTTCATTTTCTTGTAATATGTGCTTATATAAAAGCATTTTTGTCTGTGACACAATGTAAGCTCACACATACATACGCACAATAAAAGCCAATCCCATGGAAAAAAATCTGACCTTTAATGTATTAATGTATTGATATTAACCATCCCATTTCATTGTAGCAGTATACCCTGTATCCTCATAGAATATTATATATATTTATACATGTATACATATCGATGCATGTATACATATGAAGGAGATTGTTAATAAAGGAACCGGAATCTTTAGCATGGCAGTCTGTGTTGCAGTAAAGCATATTTAACTGATTTTAGAGCATGAGGTTTCTTCTTTACAAAAGTAGGGGATAATTTCTAAACCTTAAATTAAAAGGTAACTAATAGTCTTCATTAAAAGATAACACATTTACCAGATCAATCAGAATTGCCAAGATTTAAAGCCAGTTCTATTTTCCACACAACTCATCCACACATCCCTGGCAGAGAGAATTTACTGACCTGAGAAGTGAGAAGCAAACGGCCCTTTTAATCGCCACCTGAACATTTTAAAAAACCTATCCTTGTAGATGCCAAAGACTCCTTTTTCTTCCTATGGTTCTCCATGTAATCAAACCCATATAGGACACTCTGAGTTATGGATGAGTAAATATATAAAACTAATAAACTCTAGTGAACATGTAACTACATATTCTTCACGCTTTGTTATCTAGCAAAGGGAATTCATTTTCCATAATGATAAATGTGATAATTTTAAAAATACTTCGAGAAAGATTCTTAGTTCATTCAGATACCAAGTGTCACAGAGTACCTTGCGAAAGTCTTACTCTTACAAAACTCGAGTAAAATTTAAAATTTTATTGCATTTTGGGAATTTTTGTGTTTATGATTCTACCTTTTTGAAAATGAAACTCATGACACATTACTATTCTGCATGGTTTAACCAAGAGCAAGCGATCTTTTCCTTCTCATAACTGAACCCAAGCAATGGAGCTCATCTTATCTTGAGACAAACTCAGACACCAGCCTAGGTGATCCACTGAGTGCTTACAGAATTAACACACCAGTCTGAGGACACGGGGCTTGATGTCCCAGTGACAGAAGTCACATTCTTAGCAAGCCCTATTGTTTCCTTATCTTTCCATTAAGGTTTATTTTACTAACTTATGTTTCTCTGTCTGTGAGTGTCTTTCACGTGTGCACTTGGTCCCCAGAAGCCCCAAAAGGGAGTCGGAGCCCATGGAGTCAGAGTTACAGGCAGAAGTGACCTCCTGAAATGGATGCTGGGAACTATATTCTTGTCCTCTTGAAGAGTAGCAAACACTTTTAACCCCTAACTCATCTCTTCAGCCTTTCTGTTACTTTCTTGATGGGCCTTCGAGTGGCCCTTAAAGATATACTTGGGTGCTAAGGCCACGCCAGGAGCAAGGTCATCTTTATTTTGATAAATCTGTCCTGCAATGATCTATTTTTTTCCTGAAAACAGTACAATCGAATAAAAACCCCATAGCCTGCAAAGGGCTTTTTCAGTTTTTTATTTCTCCACACATTAACATTTTCTGGCTGAAAAAGTGGACCTGATTGTTGGTATCCAGCTGTAACTCATTTGTTTATCTTCAAAGGCCAATATTCACTCAGAAGTTACTTGAGTTTCTCTTCATCTTGTGAAGAGCTTTTTGTTGTGTAATTAAGGCTGCCCATAGCCAAACAAACATCTGACTGAGTCTCACGGGAATTAATAAGCATGATTTTCCAATGGCTTAGGATTAGTGGAAGTTTCTGAAGAATTGGTCTTAAGCTTAATAATGAAAATGTTGGAGTGTAACTGGATTACAATATTAAATGACCCAAGAGAATAAAGAGAGACCACATAACCCTCAGCTATATGTCGTGTCAGGGCTATGATACCTACAGTCCAAATCATGACATTTGGTTGAAATTTTGATTAAATGAAAAAAAAAGTATTCTTAAGAATCAATATCAATGTAAAAATGTTATTTAACCTTTGTAGTAAGTATTCCCATGGAGGCCATAATAAAACTACAGGCATAAGACTATAGAACAAAGACTGAAAATCACACTGCCATGAAGATGGCACATGTGGAGCTTAGTTTAAAGTGCTATGTCCCCATTCCTCTTGTACATACAATTCCCCTAAAAACTATAAGCAGTCTACCATTGTATGCTCATGCATTATATAATTAACTCCGAATATTTAGTGATCTGTTCTCAAACTGCTCAATATTTTTTGAGGGGGGAATTGATAAACATGTTCTAAATACTATAGCTGAATAATTCAAAATAGACTATCTTTTAAAGCACAATTACAGCTCTCAAATGATAATAAATTATGAGCCGTACGCCTGGAACCAATGGATTTTGTTTCACCTTTGACTCAAGATTTTTTTTTTTTAAAGAGAGAGAGAGAGGAGGCTCGAGGTTTTGGTCACACCGTATTTAATCCAATTTGCTTTGGGTTTAATCTCCAAAACAAGGCTGGTCGGCTAATTCCCAATTATAATGGCACATGTAATCAGAGTCCTCATTAACAAAGACTGACTATATTGTCTATTAGGAATGGAAATTTGAAATGCAAATTCGGCGAATCAAAAACATTAAATGAGCCGCTACCCGAGATTCAGGGAGCTCCCGTCAGGGCTGAGCGTGTTGGCCGGCACCTGCCCTGGTTCCTCCCTCCAGCCTCCATTGCCTTGGGTTCCAGTCTCTGCTTCCTAATTGACCTGCTTATGATCTTTGCAACAATTAACATATGCTTATTAGTAATGGCTGGTTAAAGATTTCAACTGCTGTGGTTTACAAAGTCTAATAGAGATGACACACCACAGGAGAAGACAGAAACATCTCCTCCGCAAAGACACAGTGGTCAGAGTGCCGATGCTAGACACTGCAGGGCTGTTCACAGTGTCTGAAATTGCAAGCGGTCCTAACGGATACTAGAAACCAATACATAGAAGACGGCAGGCCTCATCAGTTCTGAGAAAGGAAGTAAGAGTGAGTCCACCTTTCCTCTGAGTCGGTCATCTCTTACAGTCCATCTGTTCTCTGAGCCGGTCGTCTCTAACGTTGTGGAGGAAGGGGAAGTGAGTGTTCTCAGGAGTGAAGAAATGCCTGCTGACATTGGCTTTGTTTTGAATCTGAAATCGTAACTTTTCCTTAAAAATAATTAGCATGAAATGAAAAAATTGGTACATGACAAGTATTTTACTTAAATCATAAGTGGGAGATGAGGCTTTTGCAAAAGTTATGTTCAAAGTTCGCAGTGTTGTCATCGAATGCCCATTGCTGTGGCTTCTAGCTGGCTAGCCCCTCTGCACTGTGTTCCTGAGGGAACTTTCTGATTCAAGTCATATATTTTGATGTAAGAGATACTCCATTTACTCTGGGGTAGAGTTTTTATTCAGAATGATAATTTGAACATTTACAAATATCGATTTTTCTATTCTCTTAATGACTATGAATTAGTAATTTGGTTATCCAAAACTCAGTGGGCTTGATTTTTTACTGGTGTTGGATAAAATTTGTGTTCACATTGCTGTTTGCCATTTTTGCTCCTAATACGAAGTGAAGGGTCTTGCATTACAGGGGAACATGGAGTATCACATGGAGACCTGAGATATGTGCAAGAGGTTTCTATTACTACAGAGCCAATGAACAAACTTAGAGCCTTCTGATGTCATATGTTTACCAGCTTTCAAAAATCTTGCAGATTGGGTACCTAGGAGCGGTGTAATAAAATTTCTGTTTATGGAGTCACTGGCTAAATTTAAAACATTGTCTAAGGTTGCAGGCTTATTGGATTTAAAATTATTTTTTAAGATCAATACTTACTAGCAAAGTGTTTTCTTTCTGTTGTGAGGTTCAGATTTCAGGAACTAGAGAGATGGCTCAGCAGTTAAGAACATTTCATGTTCTTGCTAAGGACTTGGGTTTGATTCCCAGAACCCACATAACTACTCTCAAGTGTCTGCAACTCCAATTCTTCTGGCCTTCAAAGTCCCTAGACACACACGAGGCACACATCCATACACACAGACAAACACTCACACACACATAAAATAAAAATAAACCAATCTTTAAAAATATCTCAGACTCCAGATATCTTTTTTTCTGTCTGTCAGCTAAGGGCTTCTCTCAACTCTGGGCAGTCTCTCGTATCATGGGTCAAGTGCCTTCCTTCTCTTCAGGTGGGCAATAATTCATTGAGTCCATATATTCCTTTATACATCCGACCTCTACGTCCACAGCCGGCTGAAGAGAACTTCTCTTCAAAGTACTTAGCCCATTAAGTACCATTAAAACAAATAAAGCTTTAATTTTAACGTTACTTTCCTCCATTTTAGTTGAATTCATAATATAGTATGTGTACTTCTTTCTAGAAGTACATGGAGATATTTCCAAGACTGTGTTTCCTCGTCTAGACATCACTTCTAATGCTTTCCATGCGTTGCACAGTAGAGATGGGGCTGGAGAGATTGCTCAGCCATAGGCTTGCAATGAATCTCCTAAGGAATACAGCAGATTGGGTAAGTGAAGGAATTCAGAGACAATGTAAGTGAACAAGAACAGATACGTTTTAGTTGAACAGCACTGTCTTTGAAGCACCCCGAGTGGTCCCCACGAAATGCATGGTTTTAAAAACTTAACAACTGCCAATGATTAGATTTTACCTTCAATGAAGATGTCTCCAAGTTTTAACAGAATGTCTGAAATACACTTTGACTTTCCTACTAATCATAGTTTCTTTTAAAGCCAAGCCGACGTTTCAAGTGAGATATGATGCAGGTGTTTAATGGTAACATTTGGTGGGCTGTATAATTCAGAAACTGGATGACCAGAAATGAATAGCTCCTTATTAGCATGTTGGAAATATTGAATGATAATGACACCAGTATAAAGTTTAGTATGCCTAATACTTCATAAAACGAATAAACACTTAAGCATCTACCTGAGGGCTCCTACCTCTTAACTTTTAATTTAAATCCATTTTATGTTTAATTTATGAATCCTCAAAATATTATGAAATATAAAGGAGAAACACAACCTCATAAATCAATGTGTTCTAGATTGCCAGTTTAATTTCCATATTGATTTAGTGCCCAGGCTGGCAGTGTCTACTAAAAAGTATGCTGCGTAGTCATTACTGGGTAAAGGTCAGATGGGTAAGACCGGCGTCACAGCCAAACGGCTTCTAAATGCTCCCCATAGTAGAACTAAACATATTGGTAGCTATAGCTTTAATTTTGAGTTGCACCCATTCTTTTGCCATTCACGTTACTGAGTATTTTCCTTCCTTGTAGTTGATATCCTAACAGAGTGAACAGTCGTGAATTTGGCCTCCTGACAAATCGTAACACGTTTATCTGTGAAGGAATATGCTAAACTTTTAATTGCAAAATAGAAACTCCACTAGTGACCAGATTTGGGAATTACCATTAAATATCAAACTTCAAAGTTATTAAATCAATTTATATATTTGTTGGTAGCATAAGACTAGTTTTATTTTATGTTATGCCGATGTATCGTTGTGAATCACATTTAAAATTCTTTTTAGAATTAATGAAATAAAAGCTGTAAAATGTTTTGAATGAACACTAACATTTTTAAATATTTTGAACTGTTTTACTGTGTATATTTTTGTCCTCACAATGAGAACATAACAGATTTACTGAGGAGCTTCTCTACCTCAAAAGTTGAAAAGTGTGTAGAGTTCCTACTGTAACTTAACCCAAGGAGACCAGCTTTTACACAGTAGGTTCAAGAGAGTAGTTAGACCATTTTAATTCCAGGTTATCCTTTGTTAGATTATTTGCACTACTCCATATCTAAAAAGGTGTGTGTGTGTGTGTGTGTGTATGTGTGTGTGTCTGTGTGTCTGTGTCTGTCTGTCTGTGTGTGTGTGTGTGTGTGTGTGTGTTGCATGCATGTAACTATGTAAGCTAGAATCTCATTCGTAGGTTAAGCTAACACATGACTACTTGAGGTCACTCAGTCTTTGAGCCCCAGTGCTAGGAGTGGGCCCCCATTTATGAATGTTGAGGAGTCAAACCCACGTCCCCATGCTTGCGTACTTACTGAGAGTCACACACATTTTAAAAGTCATGAACCGTGTGCCGCTTATCTGGTCATTAAAAAATCCTGTTAAAATAGATGCTAATTTATTTTTTCTTAATTCTCCAGAAGAATATACATACCAATACAAATTAAGTGACCTGATCAAAGTGAATTGTAAAACAGAAGCCCTTCTCACTACCTGCTTCCTTACTTTGGCCATCTTGGTGGTCACAGTACATATTTCCTTCTATCTGTGATGTAACCTGGCTGAGGGCCATGACATTCTGCGCATATGACCTGACAAGCCCCTTTCTCTTGTTTTGTGCCCTGTTGTACCTATCAGTCAGGAGATAAGCTTTCTACCTGTCAGCTGATTTGACCCCACTTCGTTAAAGTTGCTGCACTTATTAATATTGGCACATTATTGAATTGTTATCTAAATATCACAATGTGAGAAAATACAGAAAAACAACATCTCCATGAATAATAATGTAAATGTTTTATGAATAAACACTTATGCTCTGGGTAAGTAAATGAAAAATGCAAACACAAAATCTTAAAAAATTGTTTATAGTCAAGTGGTATAGACTGTCCAGCTATTTTAAAGACTCACCACAGGACATAAAGTTAAAGCAGCACTCAACAACAGATTCATTCTCAAAGAGAGGAATTGCTATTATACCAGGGAAAGAAGAATTAAAGTACATGATACTTTATGTGCCATTATAATGATTTCCTGCTTTAATCAACTCTTCTAATTCATAAGGAAATCATAGTCTTCAATGTATCAGATAAGACTTAGATATGTACAAAGCCATAAAAGACTAGAGGCAATTGCCAGGTCTACTGCTTTATATTGAAGTTAGATGAGTTTAATTTGAAATAAACAACAAGAACATCAAATATGTAACTTTAAAAATATCTGAATTGAAATAATCATAAAACTGAGGTGAAAAATTTAAAGTATATATAAAATCTAAATAATTTTCCTATTATTGCCACTGAACTCCTCCTCTTGTCCCACAGTTTCCACTTTCAGAAGCATCCATACTCCTTAGAATTGGGTAGAAGAACTTGCCATTTGGACTCCTGCTCTTTTTCTTCTTACTCTATCATTCTTTGCACCACCACACCCTACATCCTGACTTAGTTGTTGGAAGGGGTCATATGTTAATACTCAGTAAACAGTATTGTGTTCTTCCTTATGTTCTCATATTTTCATCTGCCATAGTATGATTAATTCAATCAATATATATCAAGTATCAATGGTTATCTCGCTCATCACAAGGTGAGATTCACAGGTATCATGTTAAACCTGAAAAGTCTCTGACAATGACTCATTCACTTACCCATATTTCTGTCTTTATTCATCCCCATCTGTCCTACCATGTTTAATCAGTCATTGGCACTGATTAATGCCAACTATGGATATATATATACATATACATACATATACATATGCATATATATATATATCACCATTTCCTTTGAACTGTAAAATTTTCTCCAGAATCAAAGGGAAGGAGGATTACTAAGAAGACTTAAGAAGTAAATAAAATTTACAAGGTCCAAGAAACAAACAGCTCACAAGTCTCAGGAATTTCTTGACAGGGTATACATAATGTCCTTCCCCAAGATTATATAAGCAATAACAGTTTAGAGAGAGAAGATATTCTTCTATAAATCAAGCTGTCTGAAAGTCATGGAAGGGAGCCCCAGGGATATAGCTTTCATAACTTATTTCTGACTTTTTATATGGGCTTTTCACTGAAACAACTGCATTTACCCCCTATCCATATCCCTGTTGCTAATGCCCATAAACTCACCGAGTCACGGAGCTCTACTTGGTGAAATACCTTCTTTGTTTTGTCATGGATATTATGTCTAGAGTGAGCAGATATTTGTTCAGTTCTTCACAGGGAAAGGACACAAAGCAATTGGCACCTTCCTGGGTACTGAAAGAATCGAAGAACTCGTATCTCAGAGGAGTGGCTACAACGCCTTTAGTGGGTGCTGGTACCCAGAACTGAGGCTGTGCCCTGTGAGGATAGAGCGCCAGAAGCAACCATCAGTCACATCAGTTACATTTCTCCCTGGGTTATATCTTGCAGTATTTGTGGTTGCAACTACCTTGACATAGGTAATAGGATATATAATGACGATTGAGCTATCTAAAAATGGAATGTTCTTGGGGCCATCATTGGAGTAGCCATTTAAGTAGTGACAAGGAGTTTTGTGAATTCTTAATGAGTGGAGATCATCACATAAAGATGGGTGCACCATGAAAAAATGGCTAAAAGACTAGTAAATGAAGTTTCTGGAAGTGAGATGTGCATGAGAAAATTGTCAGCAAACCATCCTATGTGGTGTGTGGCCAAGGAGGTATATAATAAGATGTGTAGCCAAGGCCGAGAAGATTTTCCAGAGGAAAAACCATGGAATAGAAGGACAATAGCAGCAAAGAGATGTACAGATGGCGTCCTCTACATTAATTGATGATTTTCTGTGGACATTGAATGAAATAAAATGGAGACACGTCCTTGCTTCCTTACTGTTCAGAAGCAAAAGGAGACAGGACAAATTAGTTTTACACTAAAAAGTCCCTTCTAGGATCTAAGATGATGGAGCCCATGGGATGAACTTGCTTGCAAAGAGGAAGAAAGTAAGGTAGAAGTGACAGAAGCAAGTCATCAGGTCAACCATTCCTAGAGGGAAATAGTCAATTCATTATTCAGAATAGTGAGAAGACCTTCGTGAAAACCTAGATACAAAAACATGCAGATATCAAGGATGATAGAGCACTTAGCTGCTTGAATCTGGACAGTCTTTTAAACAAGTGATAAAAACTGCCTCCTCCAGCATGGTTTTCTTATGCTGTGAAGCTGTGTTGTGTCCATGGGAGGTCCTAGAAAGCAGAGAAACTGAGTAGTACTCACCACTCTTTGAGATAAGGATTGAACGACCTGAAGTAATATGAGGGAAAACAGTCCCTGGTGGACTCGATTTATGTCAGACATTAAGGACAATTTGTTATTGCAAGTTGAGTCCTCATGAATAACAAGGACTGGGAGACGATAGTGGGACAACAAGATTATTGAGGAAACTAGACATATGAGTGGCATTGTTGATGCCCTATCAACTAGGTCTGTTACAACTATGCTCAATTGTTAGGAAAGAAGTTGAATATGTAGGGACCTCAGCCTTGCTATGGTGTTTTAGTCTTCCTGAGCCCTGTGGTGGGATGTGATCTTTAAGAAGTAGAAAAGGCTGTAGCAGATCTGAATGGGTCAGATTGAAATCTTTTTAAAGTGCCAAAACAACCAAGAAGGCATGAAATGAAAGCAAATGAAGGAAAGCAAGTAAGTCAAATATGGAGAGATTTGTGCCACGTGGAATCCTGGGGAACAACTAGCAGAAAGCCAAATATTACGCTACTGTATTTCTTAAAGGCTTTAAATCTTGAGCAGCAACTCACAGAAGAAACAAATAATTAAACAACACGTGAAAAGAAGATTAATCTTTGCCTAGAGATGGAAAATTATCTTCTCGGAGTATGCAGCATACCTTTCTGCACTGCAAGAACGTACACCCAAGGTAAAGATTGCTCACCCAGTCCAGGACTCATAGAGCAGCAAAATGTGATGAAAGAAAAAGCCAGAGTCTCAGTATAGTCTCAGCACTGACAGAACCAGGGAACGTGGACCTGATCCACTTTGGGTTTAAGCCAGGCCAATAAACAAAATGTTGGTCCTACAGAGACTGTTAGGGATGGGGAGATGCACCGTGGTCCTGAGGACAGAAACGCCAGATGGCTTATGGAAAATACAGGGTATGATGCTCTGCGGTATGCTGCTATACTAAAAATTGTCCTGTTGATCAAAAAATGACAGATATGATGATATTTTCTTACAGCTATTTAGGACCTTTTATCGTATGATTTTTAAAGGAAGACATCTTGCATAAATGGACTGTATAAGACCACTGTGGCATAGTGGCCTAACACTTAGTCATAGATGGGAAGAAAATAAGAAGACATATATCATCCCCTCTAAGGTATAGGGACTACTGTGGAAGAGGGGCTAGGAAGAAAGCCAGAGCTGGAGGAAGGAATGCAGTGTAGCCATTTCCTCTAATTTGCAACATTTGGGGAGAGAGGCATGTTAAGACTTAGGAAGTAAACAACTCATAAGTATAGGGAAATTCCTGAAACTTACAAGATCCACAGGAGTCTTATTCAATCGATAAGAATTTCTGCTCAGAAAAGATACATTCTGACCAGTCTAGCTGCCTGAAATTCATGTAGGATGCTCCAGGGATATTTTCATGAGTTCTCACCCTTGCTGGAATATTTTCAGTCAAGCAGCTGCTTTTGGGGCATCCACAATTTTGTAAGTATCCTGTTGTTCCTTCTGTTGGAAATAGTCCCCAAATACCTAATGCTTCACTAAACAAGACTTGGGAGGAATCATTTCATTGGTCTGCCACTGGTATTCTACCTAGGGTATAGATATATACATGTTCATGTGTTCCAGGAAAAGGCTCAAACAAGTTTATCCATTGCATTATTAATAATAATTATTATATTTATTATTTTATATTTTATTATTAAATAATAAATGATCATGAATAAGCGAGTTTAAAATTATCTACTCTTAGTTCATATTTATGTGGATAAAAGTCTGACATGATTTGAATGGAGTCCATGTTGTTCATCAGAGCCCAAACCAAAGTTTAGTCAAGACTAGATAATTTACTGAGAACTCTAGGGAAAATTTCTCTTCATAAACTCATTCTTATTTGTAGGTTTCAGTTTCATGAAATTGTAATGCTTAAGTCATAGCATCTATGATGAATGTTTACAAATATTCTTAAGTTCTAGCATTATCCCCTGTGCCATGACAGGACCATCTCATGTTCAAGATGTATTAAAACCTTGATATGCTAAAATCTCAGTTTCCCTCTTCTTTTATTATTAGATATTTTATGTATTTACATTTCAAATGTTGCCCTCAACCCCCTCCTCTTGCTTCTATGAAGATGCTCTTACTCCAACCCACCCATTCCCACCTCAACATCCTGGCATTCTTCTATACTGGGGAAATGAGCCTTTGCAGGACCAAGGGCTTCTCCTCTTATTGATGCCAGAAAATGCCATTCTCTGCTACATATATGGCTGGAACCCTGGGTCCCTCCATGTATACTCTTTGGTTGGTGGTTTAGTCCCTGGGAGCTCTGTTGGGGTCTGGTTGATTGATATTGTTATTCTTCTTATAGGGTTGCAAACCCCTTCAGATACATCAGTCCTTTCTCTAACTCCTCCATTGGCGTCCCTGTGATCAGTCTGATGGTTAGCTGCAAAATCCTCATCTGTGTCAGTAAGACTCTGGCAGAGCCTCTCAGGAAACATCCATATCAGACTCCTGTCAGCAAGCACTTCTTGGCATTAGCACTAGTGACTGGGTTTGGTGGCTGCATATGGGATGAATCCCCAGGTGGGCAGTCTCTGGATGACATTTTCTTGAGTACCTGCTCCACTCTTTGTCCCTGTATTTCCTCTCATGAGCATTTTGTTCCCCCTTCTAAGAAAGACTGAAGCATCAACATATTGGTCTTCCTTCTTCTTGAGCTTCATATGGTCTGTGGATTGTTTTTTGGGTATTCTGACTTTTGAGGCTAATATCCACTTATTAGTGAGTACATACCATGTGTGTTCTTTTGTAATTGGGTTACCTCACTCAGGATGATATTTTCTACTTCATTCCATTTGCCTAAGAATTTCATGAAATAATTGTTTTTAATAGCCACATAGTACTTCATTCTGTACCCGTTCCTCTGTTGAGGGACATCTGGGTTCTTTCCAGCTTCTGGCTGTTATAAAAAAGGCTGCTATGAACATAGTGGAGCATGTGTCTTTGGTGTATGTTGGAGCATCTTTTGGGTGTATGTAGAGTGGAATCACTCTACAAATGTATCAGCTTGCAATCCCACCAACAATGGAGGAGTGCTCCACAATCAGAAAAAAATACATATTTCAGAGGAAACCTCAAGCAGTATATTCTTTTAAAAAAAACTCACGTTTCCCACTTGCCATAGCCTAATAGTAAGAATAAAGTCCATGAAGTTTCCAGCCCTAGAAATTATTAAGGATATAAACATCATTTGGAGAGGAAGGGAGGTTGTATGCTAAATCCTTGGGTTTAGTACAACAGTGTATTGCATTCGTCAATTCTTTAAATTCATCTGCCTGAAGAAATTTCTTGCTTTTTTTGTTATGTTCTCATTACTTTGTAATCCTTTATAGTGTGTGCATGTGGGTGTGCGTGTGCTTAAATATAAATATATAAATACCTATAAACATATAACATAAGTTCTAGGATATAGATATAGATAGATATAGATATAGAATAAGAAAGGTTAATAACTTAAGGGTGGCAGGAAAGAAATTATTTCTAATTAATTCTCATCATTCTGTCCATGGTACGTGGTCCAGTAGATATGTGGAGAATCTTTGGGAACTTGGGTCTTAGGTTCAGAGGAAAACACAATTTAAAGAAAGGTTTCAGAATTAGAAATGAAAGAATGTATACTTGTCCCATGATAAATATTTAGATATAGAGGATGCATGAACTAGGGTGGGAATACTTGGATCCTATCTAAAAGTGCGGCAGTTTAAGAATAGGACTCATAAAGGAGAAATGTGCAGATAGACCGAGGGAGACGTGCATGTGAAAGAGGAGAAAAAGATTATTCATGCTTATCAAATGCACTAGACATTGTGACAATAATTTTTACTCATTGTTTTCAAACTTTACACTCTCTTGGACACCTCTTATAATTAAACTCTTTTAAACATAACTCACAACGTCAAAAATGCATATATAGTAGCTATGTTCATTTGAGTGTCTGAAACATGGAGGAATTTTATCATATTAAAATCATTAGTTCTGGGTTGGGGATTTAGCTCAGTGGTAGAGCGCTTGTCTAGCAAGCGCAAGGCCCTGGGGTTCAGTCCCCAGCTCCAAAAAAAAAAAAAATCATTAGTTCCTACATTGTCTTGAAATATTACCATCCTTGTGCTATAGATAAACTAAGGCCACAAGAGCTGCCATACTTGACCACAGATTGACTTAGATCTACATTCCACTGGAATTTAAAATCAGATAAATTTGATATTCTAACATTCTTTTAAACTAGTTATGTAACCTACTTACTGTTGAATCAAGTGAAAATAGTAGAAGAATGTAATTTACAAACTAAGATTATTTTTAAGAAAAAATGGATTTTTCTTTTTTATATTTTTCTTTTATTGATGAGATATATTCTTATCCTGTAAAATACATCCTGATTACACTCCAGCCCCTCCTACTCCTAGTTCCCTCCCACATCCTCTGAAGCCACTCGCATTCTTTTATTTTTATTGGATTTTTAAATTTACAGTTCAAATGTTATCCCCTTTCCTGGTTTCCCATTCATCAACCCCCTATCCTATCCCCCACCCCTTCTTCTATGAGGATATTTCCCCACCCATCCACCCACCTCTTCCTGCTTTCCCACCCTGACATTCCCTTACACTGGGGGTGTCCAGCCTTGGCAGGACCATGGGCTTCTCCTCCCATCGGTGCCCAACAAGGCCGTCCTCTGCTACATATGCGGCTGGAGCCATGGGTCTGTCCATGTGTACTCTTTGGATGGTGTTTTAGTCCCTGGGAGCTCTGGTTGGTTGATATTGTTGTTCTTATGGGGTTGCAAACCCCTTCAGCTCCTTCAATCCCTTCTCGAATTCTTTCAATGGGGACCCCATTCTCAGTTCAATGGTTGGTTGTGAGCATCTGCGTCTGTATTTGTCATGCTCTGACACAGCCTCTCAGGAGATAGCAGTATCAGGCTCCTGTCAGCATGCACTTCTTGGCATCAGCAATATTGTCTGCGTTTGGTGGCTGTATGTGTATGGACTGGATCCCCAGGTGGGGCAGTCTCTGGATGCTCTTCTTTCAGTCTCTGCTCCAAACTTTGTCTCCGTATCTCCTCCTATTAATATTTTTGTTCCCTTTTTAAAGAAGGACTGAAGCATTCACACTTTGGTCGTCCTTCTTCTTGAGCTTCATGTGGTCTGTGGATTGCATCCTTGGGTAATCCAAGCTATTGGGCCAATATCTGCTTATCAGTGAGAGCCACTCCCATTCTTTAAAAATAAACAGGCTTCTAAGAGATAACAACCAAATATAAAAAAATAAAATTTAATAAGATGAACCAAAAGCTATTGTTTGAAGTTGGACACAGCAACCCCAGAGGAGGAAGAGTTTCCTAGAGCAGGCATGAGAGTCCTAGACTCAGTTATTCTCACACTCAGGAGTCCCATAAAATCTCTACGCTAATATATTCACAGAGGATCTGGTGCAGACATGTGTTTGCCCAGTGCTTGCTGCTCCAGGATCTGTTGAATTCATATGCATCTTGCTTAGTTGATGCAGAGGACCTCGTTCTCCTGGGGTCTTCTAGTCCCTCGGGCTCTTACATTTCTTCCATCTTCTCTACCATGGGATTTCCTGACCTTTGTGGGGAGGAATTTGATGGAGACTCCCATTTAGAACTGTGTATTCCAAGGTCTCTCTCTTTCCCTGCATAATGTCTGTCTGCCTGTGAATCTCTGTATTTGTTTGCATCTGCTACTGGAGGAAGCCTTCCTTATGATGACTAGACAAGGCACTGATCTATGAGTATAACAGAACGTAATTAGGAATCATGTTATTGATTTTTTTTTGAAAAATCGCCTTTAACGCACCTTGGAGCCAATCTTATTCGCACACATATGTGTGTTGTGGGCATCAAATATCTGGTCACGGCTGCATTTGAAACACAAATGTAAAGCAAATAAATAACTCGGCATCACAAGTTATACTTCAAAGTGTGTAGTTGTAACAGGTGTCCAGGAGGGAGTAGATAAAATCTTAGAAACTTAAGTTAAAAAGTATGTTTTAATTATTGCTATTAGTGCTGTGTATTTATTGTTTTATATTATGCTGAGGTTTTTTGGTTCTGGAGATAGTTCACGGAGTCTGAACTCACATGTAATTAGGGCTGGTCAAGGCCTAAGCTCCTGTGGAGTTCCCTACATATTACTTATGGCTCTGGCCAAGTTCCTCCTTTAGAGTAGATACAGTAATATCTGAAAGAGATAAGAGCAAACGTATTGGTATGATGTATCCAATACAATGATAACAATAAGTTGTGTATCCAACATTCCCAAGTATTGGAAGTAGTATTTCCAAGGGTCGAATTTGTGAATGAAGGGATGACATGTGACCAGGATGTATTTATTCATGCATATCTCTTCTGTGATAATGGTGGGTGATTTCTTTCTTCTTAAAGCACTTTTCTCAAGAGCTATACTGATGAGTACAGAATGTGAACCCTATAGAGGTTCTCTGACTTACTCAATGAAAAGCCAGGAGCCAGATTAATGTCACATTGAGTATTAGTCATAGATAATAGGTTGATCATTGTTCTGGGAATTAGATAGTTACACTAAAAATAGATGAACTAAATACTCAGGATGAAATGACTGGTTCTAGCCGGGGTCTGATAATGTTTAGTTCTCGGTGAATATGTAAGGAGAGAGGGAGATGGCTCTTATTATTGACTTCTATTGCTTGCTTTATCGGCAGAAATCTAACCGAGAATATAACTTTGAAGTCATGATCAAATCAGAAGCAAGAAGGACATTTGGACATTCAAATTCTCCTCCATCCTCTGAGCCTCAGCTGTCAATGTCCAGTGAAACATACCCACAGTACACAGGAGACCCAATTATTGAACTGTGGGGAATTGGGACCATCATATCTTAGGGTCAAGTTCAATTAAACCACACACTGGAAGATATGACTGGCTTTGCCAAGGAGAGACAAGATTAAACACAGTCAAATTGTACGTCAATAAATATACACACCTATATTTCTGTCCATGTATCATCTTTGAAAATTATAAATAATACAAATAAATCTTATTTATGAAATAATCTTTTGGATGCACATATCTTTCAGGTTTTAATTTACATGTAAAAGAGTGCAGTGGTTTTTGGGTCTTTTGGTAACTACCTTTTAAAATAATCATTTTTTATTGTTTATCGGTTTCATTCATATATATATATAAAGTTTGCTCATTTCCATTTTTCATCCTCCTCTTGCATTCCACTAAAACTCACCTTCCCAGTAAGTCTTCCTCAAACTTTCACGTCTTACACATGTGTGATCCATTGGGTCCATCAACATGTCATCCCAAATGGTCAGAATTTATATTATGGTATCACCATTAACTGTTCTTGGGTTTCTAGGATCATTTCTTTCCTTTAACCCTACATTTAAATATGTAGCTGTTTGCTTTTTATTCTTTGAGGATGTACTACACGTATAAAATGAAATATGATCATGTGACTTCCATTTCCCCCCTCTTCCCCAGTATCCCAATTGTTCCTGTCCCAAGTTTACTCATCTTTTTAAAAATAACATAACCCACTAAGTCCAATTAGTTTTACCTCTGCCTCTGAGTAGTTTCTTTGTATAGTTTTGAGGTCAATTATGTGGCATAATATTCCCACCACTTGGCCTACAGTCTGCCACCTTGTATGCACGCAGTATATATGAAGTGAGAGCATCATTCATGTGCTTTTTTCTGTCGGGCACTGCCATAGTCCCTATCACTATTTACATCAGTGCAGTCACTTCCTCTTTCTCCATCCCAACATGAGCCAACCCATCTTTCTTTGGGAGCCAGAATAGTTTTCTTAAATGCTAATTTGATTCTGTCATCCTCTGATATCAATCCTTTGATAATGTCCATTGTTTATAAGTGAAAGTGCTAACTTCATAAAATGACATATAAGATTCTTCATGATTGGTTGATATTGTTGTTCTTCCTATGGGGTTTCAAATCCCTTCAGCTCCTTCAGTCCTTTCTCTAACTCCTCCATTGGGGTTTCCAGGCTCAGTTCAATGATTAGCTGCAAGCATCCTCATGTGTATCAGTAAGGCTCTGGCAGAGTCTCTCAGGAGACACCCATATCAGGTTACTGTCAGCAAGTATTTCTTGGCATCAGCAATAGTGGCTGGGTTTGGTGTCTGCATATGGGATGGATCCCCAGGTGGGGCAGTCTCTGGATGGCCTTTTCTTCAGTCTCTGCTCCACTCATTATCCCTGTATTTCCTCCTGTGAGTATTTTGTTCCTCATTCTAAGAAGGACAGAGGCATCCACATTTTCGTCTTCCTTCTTCTTGAGCTTCATATGGTTGGTGAATTGTGTTTTGGGTATTCTGAGCTTTGAAGCTAATATCCATTCATGAGTGAGTGCACACCATGTGTCTTCTCTTGTGATTGGGCTACTTCACTCAGGATGATATTTTCTAGTTCCATCCATTTGCCTAAGAATCTCATGAAGTCATTGTTTTTAGTAACTGAGTAGTCAACCAACCAGACCCCCTAGAGCTCCCAGGGAGTAACCCCCCAACCAAAGAGTACACATGGAGGGATCCATGGCTCCAGCCACATATGTAGCAGAGGATGGCATTGTCTGGCATCAATACAATGAGAAGCCTTTGGTCCTGTAAAGGCTCATTTCCCCAGTATAGGGGAATGCAAGGTTGGAAAGGTGGGAGGGGGAGGAAAGGAAGGGGAAGCATCCTCATAGAAGCAGGTGGAGGGGGAATGGGAGAGAGGGGAACAAGTAAAGGGAACAACATTTGAAATATAAATACACAAAATATTCAATTAAAAACAATTCTTCATGATTAGGAACTCTTTGTCCAGTTTTGTTTGTTTCTTATTATTTTCCTTTTTCTATACATCTTATTCTATTTCTCAGCCCACCCAGATTCCTGGGTTTTAACTGTTATGAAAAAAAATGTTTTCAGTGTTTCCCATGTTCCACATTGACTTATCACATTCCTGGACCTCACAGCTCTTATTGCTCAGCCTTGGAAAGAGTTAGTTATGTTGAGTGTCACTGCTCTGAAGTACATTCTATTCCCTAGTCTTCAGGAAGTTATATATCACCACTGTATCTTGTTCAATGTTCCACCAGGATGTTTGTGGTAGTATTTTTGTCTTAAGTTTTGCTACATTCCTGCTTGCTAGTAATATTCAGTTTTCTGTCATAGGATCACTTGTAAATCCTATAAATCAGTTTAAGAAACTCTGCGCACTACCAAAGGAGAAAAGTAGTCACCAACATCACTCAGCTACTAAACTTGCAACTTTCAATAGGGACTTGTGTGAGAGAGATACTTGTGTACTAATGGCACATAGGTTGTGAAAGTAACCCACTACTTTCTGATTAGATCTACAGCCCACTCTGTGAGAGAGCATTCATTCCTGACAGGGCTACAGTTGCCAAGAACCTGAGACTAGGTAGGTCAGGGCCCCGGGGAAATCTTACTACTATTACTCTTCTTAAAGAAGACAGCAATAAAAAGACTTCTAATGACATATCGCTGTAGCCCTGGACCAGTGCACCCCCCAGCCTTCATCAGAGAAGCTTCTTCTAGTAGATGAAAATTACCACGAAGATACACATCTGAGCAAAGTGCAGAAACTGAAGGCTTTGGAATACTTTGTCCTAAATGGGATGTCTATATCACCTCGTCCACACTGTAGAAAAATTGTAGGAGCCCGATGTGATGGATGGCTGCAGGGGACTAATGTCTTCTAGATTCCACAGCTCTGGTGCACATGTGAACTCACAGAGATGGTGACAGGGTGCATAAGACTTGGTTAGTTCAAGACCAACAAAACCCCAGCCCAGAGAGGGGAAGTGGGCACAAAATCCCACTTCTTTTTTTTTTTTGACCCAATTGATAAGATATAATTGCCCACCTAAACATACAAAGCCCGGTACCATCCATCCCTTAAGAACATTGATAGCAACCTGTAAATACACAGAGCAGAATCTTTACGTCAGCCTCCATTACCCTGCCATGGCTTCTCTCTCTCCCTCAATCTCCCTCTCTCTGTCCCAGTCTCCTCCTCTTCCTTCAAACCTTTCTCCCGCCCATCCTTCCTTCTCATCCAATGACAGGACTCCTTCTATCTTAGGCCTGCCCTCTTGTGACATCATCCCACATTTCACCTTTTTAGTCTAATTTAAAAAAAAAAAACTTTTCTCTCAAATATAAGCTGTGCACAAAATCCCACTCGTAACTAAGAAGTTATTTGCAATTGATACTTCCTGAAAAATAAAAAATAAGTTTTCTTCCATGGAGGGTAGTGGGTGTGTCAGCCATAGTCCAGTTCAGGTTCCCTGCTCAGGAATAATGAATTAGTCACCACAAAATGGATTCCATGATTTTTGTGTGTGTGTTGTTTGTTTTATTTTGCTATGATTTTCATTGTTTTGGTTTTTTTTTTTATTTTGATTTTTTTTTGAGAGAAAAACCATGAAGTTGGATGGGTAGGGAAGTGGAGGGTAATGATATTGTTAAGATATATGGAATTTTAAAAATAAGTAAAAAGACTCTGTTGAATTTAATTTTGCATTAACAGTGACTAATACATCAAGTACGTGAGATATATTTAAAAATTGTTTATTGTTTATTTCTAGGTTCTAACTTTTTTTGCTGGTTTTTAAGATTACAAGCATACAGAGTACCTAATAACATTTAAAACTCCCCAGACATAGTACTATTTTTGCATATAATGGTTGCTGCTTAGTGTTAATCTCTGATGATATTAAATTTAATAATACTGGTCCTATGTAATCCGCCAAAGGACCAAGAGGATATCTCCCTCAGTGGTATATTTGTGGTACAATTGCAAAGACCTAATTCATTCAGGAGAATAGTGGTTTTGTTTGTTTTAAAATCCAGCTGTTGTGGCTCATGTTTGTATGCCCAGTGCTGAGAGACATAGCCTTGGTATTCCCTGCTGGTTATTAGCTCTGAATCAGTGAATCTAAGGCCAGTGAGAAGAGTCCTGTTTCAAGAAAGGCTACATGGACTCCTGAGGAATGACACAACAGCTTGACCTCCTGCTTCCACATGTACTTGCACACATGCGCATGAGCGCACGCGCACACACACACACACACACACACACACACACACACACACACACACACACATGCATCACCATCACCACCACCACCACCATCACCATGATCCACTTAAAGAGCTTAATCATTTTCTCAAAAGGAACAGCTAAATTGTTTGTGCATCTCAGGGACCTAGTGAAGTTTCTAGTATACTATGAAGAGCCTAAAATTACACTGGTACACAGCAGAGGAGCTGTGAAAGTCACCCCAGGTACCTAGACACCATGGGAGTACTTTATGTAAGGGTGAGTGGGTGCTGTGCATGGGCTTGGCATTCATTGTCAGGCTTTGTTAAGTTTGGTTTCACTGACAAAGTTCACAGTTTATCAACATTCTAACACAAAAACACCTCAGGAACAAAATCCGAACAGTTGGGTAGGTTAAATACCCAACTTTAATTTGTAAATTAAATGCAGTTTCTTTTAAGAAAAGGGAGGAGAATATACCCCTCCACACCCTTCAATCTCAAATATCTGCATTTGTGCCATGCTCTGGTCCACAGAATAAGCAAGAGCTAACCCTGTGAAGGTGTGAATCCTGGAGCTGGGCCCCATGCATTCTTGGCACACTACCTAGGTACTGTACTGTATAGAATCTCAGAATGACGAGTTAGAGAGAGTAGGGACGGAGGGAATGGAAAGGAAAGGAGGGGAGTGGATGGGAGTTGAGGTGAGGTAAGAAAAGAGGAGAGGGAGAGAGAGAGAGAGACCCACACTTCTAGCCCCAACTTCACAAGCTGTTAGCAACCTCATGAAGAAGTCTGAGCAAGACCAGTGGCATTCCTTTGCCAGTCTCAGAAGAGTGTACTTTGGGTTTCCAAATTATATATTTTTTCTATACTGATATGTATTATATATAAATATGTACTTATTAAATATATTATGTATTACATATTTATATATTATTAATGTATATAATTATATGTTTCTATAATTTTAAATATATATATCCTTCACACACATATATAATTTGATTGGAACAATGAAAGCATTTCTAGTTTATTATGACAAGTGACAGAGATAGAAAACACTTGGATAACCACATAGTCACCCACAGTGATTTTGTGAATCTTCAGTTCCTGTCAAACAAGGGTTAAAAAAATACATGGTTGATAGGACCAATCTGAGAATTTTCCATGTGTTACAATGTTCCAACAACTAAGACAGTGGAAACTCAGTTAAAAAAGGTTCAAAATCTACCAAGCAGAGTCAGGAATTTTCAAACAGAAATTCTGAGAACAAAAATTTATTAATATTAAATAACCTCCCCTCAGCCTCTCTGGGTCAGTTCTTCCCTTGAAGCAGAATTATGGATCATACAGATACTGTATCAAAAACAAAACCAAAAATTCTGAGAAAAAAAATTAAAGCTGGTCAAAGTTGTAACTGTATTTACAAGACCACTCAGAAAGTTCTATCTGCCACATTTTCTCCTTAGGCTATGTAAAACATGCACGCTGAGGCTTAACGTTTTCCACGGGCTCTGTCTTAAGCATTTTGTTTCAGTAGTTACACTGAATCCACTATAAAATGTTATTTAAATAAATATAAGAAGCACAGAGGCTTTGTAAATGTTTGTGAATTCCAGTGTGTTTGAAGGTGACATGTGGACAGAGATTAACAAAATATTTTTTGGCCATTTCTTTTTTTTCATATTTTTATTGGATATTTTTTATTTAGATTTCAAATGTTATTCCTTTTCCTGGTTTCCTGTCCACAAACCCCCTATCTCATCTCCCTTCACTCTTCTTGTATGAGGGTGTTCTCCCACCCAACCACCCAGAGCTCAGCGATAGGGTCCAATGGTTTGTTTGCGTTAAAAGTTATTAATTAGATTAAAAGTTTGGTACAGTGATCCTTTTTCTTCATCCACTAGAAGAAGGATACACAATAAAAATACTAATATTCGTAGTGTTTATACTCTTAGAATTTTTGCAATGATTTATACAGAAGTAACTGTCTAAGTACAATGGCCTATGTACTATGGTGGTAGATAACATCCCCTCACCTATTTTACAGACAAGAAGGCTCGAGCAGGGCCAGCAAGACAAATCATCATGGAAGGGTACTTGTCATGCCAGACACTGACCTGAGTTCAAGCTGACATGATCACATGGTGGAAAGAGAGAGAGGACCAACACCAGAAAATTGCTCTCTCGACGCTATACACGTGAAATGACCTGTGTATGCATGCAGATACATGCAAACACAAAGAAATAAAATGTACTACAATAATTTTTAATTAAGAAAGTGAATATAAAGGTGGGTGAATTAATTCGTCTGTGCTTACGTGGGCAATGCAAACAATAAGATTATTGAGATTTAAGTGCGTTTTACAGTGTGTGCTCTTAACTATTCTGTTAGTCTTCATTGGAGAAATGAGGGATGAGACAGAAATCTTAATTTTTTTTCCTGGAGCCCTGCATCTACTTTTTGGCTGCTACGGCACACACAAGGACAGCGCACACTGAACTGTCAGAGTCATAATGAACAGAGAGTGGGTTTGACAGAGATCCCTGTTTGAGCGTATTCTGCCAAACAGATAGATATCGCAACACTACTATGTGTATGGTGATATTAACTCGGATTCTATTGGAACCCAGAGGCCAAATGAAATGCTTAAAGACATATTTATGGACCACTATGCAACCGTTGCCAAGACATTGAGACTTCAACTTCGCCACTTTTGTGGCTGAGGTGGGTCTGTCTCTTTCTTTGAAATGTGTCTCAGAAACAGATTTCTCTCAAGAAGCAATGAAAAGCAGACACTGTGCTGAGTTCATGTTTTTTTTTCCTGACCTTTAAAAAGACCATTCAAATTAAAAGATACAGTTTGAAAAATACTTTTTCTCAGTAATCAACCTGCCTTATTTGATGAGTAAAATTTAGTTTACCAGGGGCTTTTAGAATCTCCAGTCTAGGGTGATTTTTAAGACAGTATGCTATTTTACTCCTTAAAAGCACACAAATTATTTTTCTCATTTTTATACAATATATTTTAATAATATTCTTTTCCTCCACCAACACCTCCAAGAACCAGAACTTGCCCACCTCCCTATCCATTCAAATTAATGTGCTTTCTCCCTAAAAGAAAAAAAATAATAGGCCAATAAGTTCTTTTAAATCAGCCAATGAATTCTTTTAAATCAATCAGCGATCCTCTTAATTGTTATCCATACTTTATCCTCTTTATTCATTGACCTAGAATAATCGGAAATATAAGACACTGTTGGCGAATGGCAACATTTTAGAACCAACACTAACACCCACTGCCATTTACCTCAGACATAGCACTGCCATGCTCAGTGGTTAGGTCTACCTGCACCCCAGCTACCACCATTTTACACACGGAAACACGGAGAGTTAGAGGGGTTAATTTCCTCCCAACGAATGTGAATCCAGGTTTTGAAACCGAGGAGTACCATTCTGCACGCTCCACCCACTCTCCGCGAAGCCAAGTAGGGTGTCGCCGTGTTCACTACAATCTTAAAGCGCAGTCGTCACTGGAATCGCTACTTAAACGTAAAGGTAAGAAAATGAATACCACAGTAGCAAAAGTTTTTATTTTTTTCCTGTAATAAGTGGAAGTAAAATCTCCCTTTGATTTAATTATTGTCTCCTTTCATTCTGGGTTTTAGTAGTTAGATAATGGATCTTGTCAACCACTGTATGTCTTCACCTCCAGCTGGGGACACATAACTTTTATTGTGGTCCATTATCTGGCCATTAGAGGCCACAAGTGTGTCCCCTGACCCTCTGCCTCGCATTATGCTGAAGAAAGGGAGTTGAAAATGTGAATGCAGCAGTCTTCCTAGCACAGAAGCCCAAGAAGCCTCGGCGCCTTCTATATTAAGACCATTCATTTTCCTTCTGCACGAAGTCCATCTCACAAGACCCGGGGATAAAGTCCATCCGGACTCCACCTCCAGCCCGTCTGCTCTGCTCCGTCCCTTCAAAATGTCAGCTCCAGGAAAGGCTAAACTCTGCACGGTATATTCGGTTTCCTTTTATTGGAGTGAGAACTTCTAACTGCTTACGAGTTTGATACACATGTTTTACTGTGTCACTTTTTTTTTTTTTGTCACAGTCACCACGGGCTTTCAAAGTGCAAATATTCATGCTGGCCTCGGTAAATAGGGTTTTGTTTTGAAAATTAGGGTGAAGTTTTAGGCAGGTCCAATTAGAGTCCTATTTCTGAGCCGCGTCCCCTCTGAAGTAGTTGAAAGCTTTACGTGGTGCTAGGATGCTATAGAAAAGAAGCGGAAACCACCCACAGGTATTTGCTGACAGAATCTGATAAATCTGTCACGGTTATCTTTATTCTTACCTGGGGATGTGAAGATCGCACAGGAACCTCTGCTTCAGAACATGGGACATCATTGCAAGGGGATCCTCGGTTTGCCAACTGCTTCAAAGTCTGCCTCTTTGTTTTGATTTTTTAAAAAAGAACAAATAAAACGGAAAAGCACTTCTTTTACTGTTCTAGCGTGTACTGCCTTTTCCTTTTCAGACGCCTCTGTTTCCCATGTCGGCCCCTGCTCATTTCATGACGTGCCTCTCAGTTTATTCTATTCACAACGCAGCCGCTAATGGATTCAAACTTGTGTGCAGTTTATGATTCTTGTCTCTTCATAAAATATTATTGCCAGGTAATAGTGGTGCATGCTTTTAATCCCAGCACCTGGGAGACAGAGGGAGGTGGATCTCTGAGAGTTCAGGGACAGCCTGGTCTACACAGAATGAGTTCCAGAACAGCCCGCGCTACACAGAGAAATCCCGTCTCAAAAGCAAAAACAAAAACAAAACAAAAAATGTTATCTGCTATTGGGTGTTCAGGAGTCTGTATGTGAGTATGTGTGCATGTCATATGGTTGATTATGTGTGTTTGGGAGTGGACGTGTATGTGGGCTAGTCTGTGGGATTGTGAATGTGAATGTATGACTAGGTGTGAGTATATGCATGTGTAAGTGTGTTACTGTTTGACTGTTCATGTGAGCATATATTAAATGCTGTGTGAGTGTTTGTGTGTATGTATTAGTATGTGAGTATGTGTGTGTTTAAATGTGTCTGTGAGTTTATATGTGATTGTGGGTGGCTGTGATATTATGGATGAGCATGTGTTGATGTGGTTGGGTGAGTGTGTATGTTTGTGTCTATTTCCGAGAGGATGCTCTGTTCCTTCTATTTTAACACATGATACAGAAAGCTTTTCCTAAAGGTTCAGAATCTCAAAATAGTGAACTTCATCCAAAACCACCCAGTAGAGTTTTTGAGGGAGAAACATAGAACTGTGTGGAACAGTACTACATGGTACTATGACAGTATATATTGAGTATTTTCCTTTTATATGATAAAATCCTTTTATATGATAAATCTAACTTGAACTAAGAACTAACAATGAATCATTGTTCACAGGCAAAGTGAGAGTGAAGAACACTACAGGGATAGACAATCTAAGGTGGTGAACAAGCCATACATCAAGAAAAACACTAAAGAGGTCAAGGGAAGCCTATGTGGGGTGCAGTTGAAAAGGCTTGGAGAATCTAAGCTGTAAGAGGTTTTGCATGGCATCGAAAGGCAGTAGGGAAAGCATGGATGTGGGAGGAGGGACAGTATCAGGAAGGCAGAGAATATTATATGGGACATCGTTGAGGGAGAAAAGGCAAGAATGGTTGTAACCAAGCCACCTAGTGTTAGTGGTAGAGATCTTAAAAAGTAGGTGAAACATGAGATCTGTGTGGTAAATCTGTCAGCCAGGAAGGGAATGGAATTGTTTTAACAAAGGGAAGGCGGTTTCAAGATTGACAGACGATTACTCATGAGCACCATCTTTCTCATCCGTTTACATTTATTGAATCCTTTATTCTGGGGAGTTTCACGTACGTGCCATATTTACATCACTTCATTTCCGGTGCACCCTATGACGAATCTTACAAGGTTGGTCAGGAAGACGGACATTGTATGAGCAAAAGCACAAAGATGAGTTCTGTAATAAATGCTGTCCTGGAGAATTGACAGATGTCAAAGGGGTCAAAGAAACATGGTCCAGCAGAAGGAAGACTGCCATGTTAAGTGGAAGTGACTCTAAGCAAATCAAGGGGACAAAGACATGTAGAACTAAGCCAAGGAAAGGCTTTGGAGAGAGGCAGGTGACAATGGCAGAGAAAATGTAGTCTTAATGATAATATAACCTGAAGGACAGGGACCTGAATTCCACACTGAAGAGCTTGATACCCATCCTAGGCCAATAACAACCTGCTCTAGGTTTTATTTAAAACGTTTAGAATTTCACACATAAGTTTTGTATCTTATTTTCATCACTTCCTCTTCCCTTCCAACTCCTTCTGTGTGACTCAATTCAATCTCAAATTCATGACTTCTTCACAGACACACAAACACACACACACACACACACACACACTCACAGACACACATGCATGCACATACACCCACATGCACAAGCACGCACGCGCACACACACAAGCACATAAGCACGCACGCACACACACACACATACACACACATGCCTGCACACACATGTATCATTTTATACTCTGAGATTTTTACACTGTATACCTAATATTTAGCTTGTTGAATCCATTTAATATTGCTTGTATATGTATATATTTAGGACTGACCAATTGGAATTGGATAACCTATCAAGGGACTCATTCCTAGAGCAGACAGACTCCTTCCAATTTTAAGCAAAAGAATCGTTTTGTGACAGTGGGTTGGTTTTTAGAAATATAACTTGGACAACTTCGTAGTGTTGATTTGATGTAGGGACCACATGCGGCATCCCCACACAGCCCAGGCAAACAGCGAGCTTTCTCCCGAGTGGAACTGTTGATGCCGCAGGGGTCCATGTGTGATTCTCATTACTCTGTCCTTACTTCTCATTCGCCACTCACTCGCTATGTCCCAGACATTGTCTTATTTTACCCCTGCAAGTCAGTCTTGGAAACAGACCATATTAACCTCTTTTAATACAGAACAATGCAACTTTCAAGAGAAGAGCCCTTCTCTCAAGGAGCGAACAGGAGGGACACGAACGCCGGCTTGGTGTTTGAACACGTATCTTATGCTCCATTCTCTGCGAGTCGGCAGCGGCAAGGTAAAAGAGGAACTGTTTATATCTGAGATTAGAAGCAGGCAGAATGCAGCGGGCACCCTTATCTCGATAGCCTGGGCCAGAGTTTGGGGGAGGCCCTCTGTCTAAGGCAAGAGGGTATCACCGTGTACCCGAAACCCACCCGCCTTTACAACATGCCTCCATTGATGCAGTACACGTGAGGATGAGTTAAAGATTTTTCTGATGTTAATAAGTAATGATGAATTCTTATTTCCTTCGTTCTTCTCAAAGTGTAGAATCTAGCAATTTGAGATTGGCCGGATAGCCTGGCTAGCTATCCCTGGGAACTCTTCGGATGTCTCATACAACAAGGAGATTCTTCACTGTGACGGTGAGTCTGGGAGTGAAATCACTTAATATACAGGCAATGGCTTAAATACTTAGGGCTGGGCACCAGGAAAGTGCACTACATTTCTAATAATAGACAGATGCTATAGAAATCTCTTATTAATTGTTCTTCCCGTGTTCATATGCTAGTTTCTTTTTTTCAAATGTGTGCGTTAGCTCTTATTTCTAACGATGCTGATTAAAATTTGAATACCCCAATTTAGAAAATCCTCACCACTGCACAAAGAAACCTGCCTAATTTGCTAGCCAATTTATTATACAAAGCTGTCCAACCGCAGGCCAAAAGAACCCTGGCTCTGTTTACAGCGATCTCAAATTAAACACAGATCTAATTTGTAAATTATTATCACCCTTGCACTTCAGAATTCTTTTATTCCCTTTCCTGGGAAGAACTCATTTCATTTCTTTTTTTTTTTTTTTGCATGTAATCATTTGCATTTTTTGAAGGCCAAGTTTCTTTTTATGTAGATAGCTCTAACTTCTTTGGATTATATTTCTGATGTCCCTGGTGTTTGGTTCTTCTCCCAAGCTAGGAACATTTTAAATTTTTATGAGTATGTTTTGAGATCTGCATCTTCCTCCAACACATTAAAAACGATGTTGAGCTAGAATCTCACACACATCCCTACGGTACCACACTTACTGTATCTTATCAGCTCAACAAAGATTCCATAAACATTATTCAATTCATTTCCACAAATGTCTCTGTATATAGATAATGCGAACAAGGTTGTGGGCTCAATCCTCCTTATCGTAAAAGAGCCATCTATATAATATGGGATGTAAGTAGAGATCTGAATAAGGCCATGATCAAGGTTGATAAGGATTTATCTTCCAACTTACTTGTATGAAACCACTGAGTATCTCAGAACCATCTGATAAGTTTTGGTCAGTACAAGAATGAGAAAAATTATCTCACTCTTAGATTTAGCACCATTTAAATTGCTACTAAGTTACTATTGACTCAGAAAATATTGACGTTTATTAGACAATGGCTACATTTGCACTTTTGCACATTATTTCTAGACCAATTTGTAGATGAAGAAGCAAATTATTTGGGAATTGACAAATATTGGGGGGAAATTAGCTTTTGGTAGATTAGAGAGAATTCAGTTATTCAAATGCAATCAGAGTGGGTTAGCAAGGCAGTCAGCAGTATTGTATTTTCTCTTCCCACTCTTCTTTGCTCCCTTGAAAAACATTTCTGTGTTATACATACATATGCAGCCTTAGACCAGAGCGTATCAACCTTCTGAATGCTGCAGCCCTTTAATACGTTTCTTCACGATGTGGTGACCCCCGGCCAGAAAACTATTTCATTGCTGCTTCATAACTCTAATTATTTACTGTTATGAATCATAATATAAATACCTGTTGTGTCAAATAACTGGCAGGTGACCCCTGTGAATGGGTTAGTCAACCCCCACGCATTGAGAACCACTGTTTCCGATAAGCCCTTAAAAGACCAGGTTTCTATGAGGGATAATTTTGTCCTGATCCTCTTATACTTTGGTTATTAAATATGAATTAACTGCATTTTCACTTTCATTTTAGATAATAAAGAATAAAGTTTGCCTTTTAGCTGTTTCACAGGAAAGTCTACTAGTCTACCAAAGACTCATTCTTCCTAGTCTGTAAACGTCGTTGTCTGAGATTTTGTCAGGCTAGAAGTTAGACATCCCAGCATCCCTCTGGAGCCGCAAGGTGAGAACTCTCCTCTATCTAGTGGAAGTAAAGCAGATTACTTTGCCAGGCAGTTAAATGGTGAACTTGACAGCCAT
Organism: Rattus norvegicus; assembly: GCF_021556685.1. Taxonomy (NCBI): domain Eukaryota; kingdom Metazoa; phylum Chordata; class Mammalia; order Rodentia; family Muridae; genus Rattus; species Rattus norvegicus. Next base: position 86,712,299 of record NC_141548.1, on the reverse strand, counting down.
AAACTATCCCCCTTGTTTGTTCTATATTCACAGATCCCAAGATCCTAAGCAGATGATAAAATCCAGTAGGATTTCAGAATGTAACTCTTAATTCATATCTATATATCTTTATATACATACACATATATGTATATCAGAATATATGTGTACATATTTAAATATATAAACATGTGGATATTTAAACACACACATATATATGTATGTGCGTGTATATATGTGTGTGTGTTTAAATGTTCGCATAACCTTTAAGTAAATCCATTCATAATAGTAAGAACCTGGTTATGCCTTGTAAAAGATTTATCAACTGAATTCATATGCATGTATATCTGCCTGAATGAACTTATGTGCATGCAGATGCCAGCAGAGGACAGGAGAGGGTGTTGGGTCCCCTGGAACAGCTTTATAAGAGGTTATGCACTGACATGTAGGTGCTGGGAACAGAACCAAGGTCCTCTGCAGGAGCCCTATGTGTTCTTAATTACTGAACCATCTCTATGTCCCGCCTACTTGTGTTTTATAAATTATTCTTAAGGGCTTGGGAGAGCTTAGTCAATAAAGCATTTATTAAACAAACACAGGGACCCATGTTTAAATCTCTGGCACCTATGCAAAAGGCCAAACATGGAGGTTGACACCTGCAATTCCCATTCTGGGAGATGGAGAGAATTCCTGGGGCTTGGTGGCCAGCCAGTCTACCTAGCCCATGGGCTCAGAGTACAGGAGAGGTGTCTCAAAAGACAGTGCAGAGAGTAAATTGAGTAAGACGCTTGATGGGACTCTTGCTCTCCAAGCACAGGCACACACACACAAGAGACTAGTAAAGGAAATTAAAGTGACACATGTCCCGAGACCTAAAGCTGCATTTCAGGGGGATCATGTTTCCAAAAGACCATTCTTTTTACTTCTGCAATAGCAGAAGTGTCTTAGATAAACGCCAAGCCATAGCCGTCACACAGTTGACGGCGAAGACAGCCAAACAGAAGATGCCATCTCTTCAGGGCTATGCTGGTGTCATCTGCAGTGCACCCCCAGGACTCCTGTCCTGTATATGTCTTTAAAGCTGTAACCTACAACTTCTGAAGAAACTGAAGGAAGGAAGGACAAGTCAGAAAGGGAAGGAGACACTCCCAGCTTGCAAATAGACACCAATACTTGCTCTAGCTTAAGATTTGGCTTAAGGCCATAGTGACTGAAGATAAATGTGTGGCTTTCATAAGACTGTATCTCTTCAACTTGACATCAAGGGGGATTCATTCTGAAATTATGACCCACTATGCTTCCCTTTTGCTAAAGTCATGTCTTACTGATTTCTTAAATAATCCCAACTTTGACTGCCCTGCCTTGAATATTGCCCAGTGGTAGAGTGCTTGCCTAGCATGTATGAGACCCTAGTTTCAAGCCCCCTTTCTCTCTCTCTCTCTCTCTCTCTCTCTCTCTCTCTCTCTCTCTCTTCCTCTCTCTCTTTCTCTGATTCTTTGTCTCTCTTTGTCTCTTTGTCTCTGTATCTCTGTATCTCTCTCACATATACACTTCTTAATTTAATGTGTAAATATACAATTTATTGATAGAGTGAAAATACTTTAAATTGACTTACTCTATTTTATGTGCATGAGTGTTTTGCCTGCGTGCATGCATGTGTACTATGTGTGTGCTTGGTACCATGGATGTCAGAAGAGGGTGTCAGATACCTTGGAACTTGAGTTATGGATAGTTGTGAGCTCCCATGTTGGAACCAACCCTCTACAAAAGCAACAATTGCTCTTAACCACTGAGCCATCTCTACAGCCCATTAAAAACGGCTATATATTAATGTATGTTCAACTTTTCATGTTTCACTGAAAATAATTGAGTAAATTGGATTTTCCATATTAGTCAAAATTTTTTTCAAGAAAGTATAAAGGAGTTCTTAGTGCTTGTCAAACAAGTTGCTATTGTGTTTGCTCCCTTTTGTCCGTGTGTGTGTGTGTGTGTGTGTGTGTGTGTGTGTGTGTGTGTGTGGTATATGTGTGTGTATGTGTTTGTGTGTGTGTGGTGTGTGTGTGTCTCTGTGTGTGTGTCTGTGTGTGTGTCTGTATATGTATGTGTGTATGTGTGTGTGTCTGTGTCTGTGTGTGTGTTTGTGTGCATGTGTTTGTGTGTATGTGCATGTGTGTGTGTGCATGTGTGTGTAGTTTTGTAGAAAACTAAGAGCCTTTATCTCACAGCTGTCATTATGTATGACAACACTGCATTGACTGACTGTTACAGTGCACAACCCTACACATTTATTTCTCTAAGCACAGCATCTGTAAGGACTTTACTGCTCTTAGATACCATTTATTTTGTGAGTCTATAGGTTCCTTATATTTTTCAATGCCAGGTTACCCCTATTATTAACAAGTTCTGTTTGGTGTTGTACACTAGTATTTAAGGATGATTTTTTTTCTCAGTGCAAGTGGCTTCAAAGATAGTATATTTGTCTTCTAAAAAAGAACAAACTCAATTCTCTAATGCAGTTACCTCGCCAGCTCAACATATCCTCGGGCTCCTCTGGCAAGGGGCTGTAAAAGATTGGTATTGATATTCTGTGGCATTCAATTGTCAAGCTTCCAACAGGAGGAAGCACATTTAGCAAATCTGGCCATGTGGCAGCTAATTACACTATAACAAAGTAAATTTACAACAGGTGACTTGTAGGCTATGCATTGACAACAAGCACCCAAGCTTTTCTCCCCTTGTTTTCCCACAAATCAAGAGACAAAAGCTGCATTGTTATGTGATTAAAGAGGGCTCTCTTGAACACCTTGTAGGAATCCCACCCAGATTCTGTGATCTCTCATACGACTGTTATGTGCTTATTTATTTTAATGATTTTCTTATTAGCTTCTATGTGGTGTATATCTTGTGTCTATGAAGGACCCAGGGCTGGAGAGCCATTCAACTCATTAGAATATATCTAATGAAACACATTAACAAGGTCATCAAAGACACCAAAGTCACCCTCGATACACCAAAGTTTGAAACACATGCAGGGTCTCTAAGTCTGATGGTTAAAAATAGTTTCGATCTTTAGATTTTTATCACAAAGTCTCAGGAAACACGCTTTGTATTCAGGCATGATCCACGTGACATTGACAGCAAGGTTCCAGTGACGGTGGAAACGTCCTGGTGTGGACCTCGAACTATGGTTCGTGGTCTTGGCTGCAGAGTCCTGCCTCGTTTATCATTGGGCCATTTTGTCTAGTGAGAAAGGTCTTTGCCTGCAGAGTAACATAAGAGTAGGCGAACGTGCAGGGAGATAGGTATACTCAGTGCTGTAGGGTATTTCCGGTGAGTCAGTGTGTGATCCAGTTTCAACAAAAAGTTCCTGTCCCTCATTCTGCCTTTCGTCTTCCCGCTTTTATTCTGAGACCTTGTAATAGTGTCACCAAAATGTATTACAGCTAAATCTTTGAATAAAAGAATAAATGCTGGCAGGTTTATCTGCCTACTCTTGTATGTGTTGGAACAAGCATATTTTAAAGTAAAAATAATGGACTACTATATCTTACTATCTTTCAGAATTACACACTCCTTTTATTCTTCCAGTCACACAACCAAGTGTGTCAGCACAGACTTTATATAGGAAACAGTTTATTATTATGCATTGTTATGTGATTAAAGCCGTAATAAATTTAGTAAGAATTCTTTCCTTATGGTATCCATTATGTGAAGTAGATAACCAGGGCAAGCTAGAGCAGTTCTTTTGGAGGGTATAGTTTAATTAGCTAGTTAGAAACAACGTTGACATTTTATTATAATATGATGAGATAATTGCTACGGTCAGTCTAGGATAGGATAACGGCAAGCTCGAACAGGCTTAGTGGATATTGGCAGCTTCTAAACATTCAACGTGACAAGTAAAAATTAATAGTTATGTTTCCTTAAATTTACTCGATGCTTGGGTCCTGTTGGTAAAATTGTTTTTATTATTAGGCATTTTTTTCGTTTACATTTCAAATCATATCCCCTTTCCCGGTTAACCCTCCACAACTCCTCCATTCCATCCCCTCCTCTCCCCTCCCTTTGCCTTTTTGAGGGTGCTCATCCACCCACTGACCCACTCCTGCCTCACCACTCTAGCATCCCCCTATGCTGGGGCATTAAGCCTCCCTCCCCTCCCTTCCCACTGATGTCAGATAAGGCCATCCTCGGCTACTTACGTATTTGAAGTCTTGGCTCCCTCCATGTATACTCTTTGGTTGGTGATTTAGTCCGGAGGAGCTCGGGGAGGGGGGCAGTTAGTTGATTTTGGATATGATATTGTTCTTCCTATAGAGTTGAAACCTTCAGCTCCTTCAGTCCTTCCACGGGGGTTCACCGGCTCAGTGTGATGGTTAGCGGTGCGTATCTGTACCTCTATTGGTCAGGTGCTGGTAGAGCCTCTCAGGGAACCGCAATGCCAGGCTTCTGTCAGCAAGCGCTTCTTGGCATCAGCAGTGGTGTGGGGTTTGGTGTTGGTAACATTTTAAGTTATTACTGTATCAAAACTTTCCTGCTGAAGAGTTGCATCTTAGGACCATCTCCTACTTTTACACCATTGAGAAGAGTCTTCATTCTTCCCAAATGTGGCAAGACTCCATGTGTCTTTTCCTCCTGTCTTCTAGCCGGCCATTCCTTACTTTATGTTCCCACTTGTTCACGGCCACTGATGCTGTACAGCATTTCCACTTGGAGCGCTCATCCTTGCCGGTGGCACGGGAGATTTCCAGCTTTCAATCCTGACAGACTTAGAAGTCAGATTCTTCATTGCAATGAACCCTGGGCATTTCGTCACTTGTTGCGTGTTTCAGTCTACGGAACAACACAGGAGGGAAGTCGAGGACTAGCCCCTCGCTCTCATCTCAGATCCCTTACTTTCAAGTCGATTCCTTGAGGTGATCAGCAGCTCTCTGTTCTCAAATGAGTTTCAGAAGGAGGCAATGAGCTGGGCTCTGACCCGAACCTTCCATAGTGCTTGTGAAACTCAATATGCGTTGAAGATATCAGGCATAGCTTAGATGTCTAGATTGTCTGGATACATATTTTGAATGTTCAACTGGTCAACTATCAAAACCAAAAAGCAGTCATATTTTGCAACACAGCAATAGGTGAGATATAATTTTACAAAAAAAAAAGGAGGAAAATAGGAAGGAAGTAAGGAAGGATCTTTTTCCTTGGCCTTTATTTGAGAAGAACCTTCTAAAAGAAGTAACTGAAGTGAATTCATTCAGGTTGAAACAGACCCAGGAAGGAATGATAGCAAGACTGATGGAGCAGGGGAGAAGGAGAAAGGGGTCTGGAGGAAGTCTTATACTTCAGGCATGACGGGCCAGTGTGGGTGCTCACTGGAAGGAGGAGTTGAAAGGGCAGGGCTTGGGAGATGTGGTGGAAAGAGGTGGCCTGCTCATCTATCGCATCAAATTACCGCCTTTGGGGGTGCGTTCTCCAGCAAACACTGCTAGCTTTATTGCAACAAGTAAGGGAGTAAACATACTTTCGTGTTTTCACATAATGTTAAATAGTTTTTCCTTCATTATTTTAAGAAGTTAAATTTATTCAACACATATAAAAAGATTATACACATTAATGGGATACTGTGGATCACTTCTGTACATACATACATACATACATACATACATAAATACATACATTTCTGTACATACACACACTGTGTACGGCTTAAGCAAGGGCCAGTGTTTCTCAGATATTCAATTTTCCTTGTGGCAGAAAAATTCCAAATTCTTCCTCTGGCTTCTTCAGGTGCTCAGTACCTTATCTGGTCACCCCACTGCATGACACACAAGAATGCCTGCCATCCATTTAACATAATGTTAAATAGCATAATGTCCTCTGATGGAGCTCTCTAAGTCACCCGTGTGCCCCACTCTCCCCAAACTCTGGTAGCTATCCTGTTGCTTCCACCTTTAAGCTATCGCACCGTTTCAAATGTGAGAGTGCCCTTTATCAAACATCTTTGTGCTGTACAAAGCATGCTGCTCTGGAATAAAGAAACCCTTGCTTCGTGTGTTTGTTGGGTCTGAGACTGGGTGTGATCTAAGCTCTGGGACCCTCCTCCTCCGCTGGTAGAGAGGCATCTGTAAAATCTGGACATCCTGTCCATCCATGACTCTTGCTCTTTGATATCATAAAAAGGGTGTGGTCATTCACTGATATCGAGCTAACAATTTTTTAAAATACTTTCCAATTTAAATCTAATAAATTAAGTGCAAAACAAGTTTAGATCATTCCAGTGCAGCTTTTAACCTTAATTTCTTCAATAACACCCTATAAACGTAAGGATGCCTCACCTGACCCCAACACATAGAACTCTAAACCTGGCCTGGAATGGATAAAGTCCAACATCACCCTAGATAGTGTTATATTCTCTCTTTTGAAAAGCAACTTTACAAGCAGGAGAAATTGAATTCATCTACCCCCATACACAAAAGGACAAAATTCAATGGTAATTCTGTTTGTAAAAATTAAGTCTCAACATGATAGCAAATGACTCGTGAACTGTGGAGAAAAGCTCAGAACCTGTGTCCTCCAGGTCCTTGCCACTGTGTACTAGAGGACATCATGTTTTTGTCTTGCCTTTGCTACATATGAGGCCATATTCTGTTTATCGTGGGTTCATGTCAAGCATGATAAATAAAAATAGCCCTGGCCTCCCACAGGCAAAATATTAGTTTGTGTGGTGTTTTCAAGTGTCTTTTTTTTGTGCATGTCTATTTCTTTTGCCACTACCTGCTAGCCCACGGCCTCTGCCAGCTCTGGAAACAGTTTGTCCCTGGAAGGCTAGAGGTGACCTCTCCAGGTCAGTCTGTGAGAGCAGAAAGACCAACATACTTGGCAGTGCTGCTGGCTCACTGTGGCCAGTAAGGAGCCGACAAACAAGAAATTCTTATCTGCACTCACTCAACTGCTTAGAGAGAGGGAAATCAAAGCATCCAGGGCAGCAAAAGGATGCTTGCCGGTTTTCACGAGAGGAAAGTGTGCAGCTTCTGTGCCTTTGCGACTCTCTGTATCTTTGCGTATCCTCTGGGCTCTATTCATGCATTTGCATCGCAGGCCTACAGTCCATCTGTCTTTGTTCAAAGTATTTTTCTGGGACTCTCCTATAAGCTTGACACTAATAGATATTAGTCCGTATTCTTTGGTGACAGAGGCCAAAGGAAATGATTAAGCAAGTCTCTGTAGCATGTGGATGCCTTCGCATCCAGCCCTTTTGTAGTCTTAAGTAATATTGGGAATTCACAAGTTCCTTTTTACTCTTGGGGTCCTAGCTATACTGATTCCCATTTACACACACGAGCATGGAGACAGAGAGTCATTTGGCTATGCTAGGAAAGTCAGGATACATCACAGTTGCTGCTCTTCTGTCCTGTGTTCAGGTCTGATCTACATGACCTCAGCTTTCCTTTAGTTAGAAGCCTTAACACTAGTAGTCTTTGCCTGAATATTTGAAAACTACAAAGAATCAACAAAACGATTACATGGTTCGATGCTAGTCAATCTACTCAATCACGGTGACTAAATATCCCTGTTTGTCTAAAACAAAACTTGTTCCTCATTTCTTTTATCTCTCAAGTCCTATTTATCCTCAAAAAAAATACCAGATCGTGTAATAAATTATATGGATGCATTATATTGAAGCACAAATACACTTGGGAAAAATAGTGGATTGTTACTTTAATCATTGCATTTGCTTCTAAAAATAAAATCTCATTGTTCGTGGCCAAATTTTGTGTTTATGAATTCTGATTTGATGACAGGTACAGTTGCTTCATGCGAAATAAATGCAGTTAAATGTGTAGTTAAAATGATTGCCATGTTCTTTCAGGGAAGCCATGTGTCTTGCTTGCGTTGGTTCTCATACAGGGAAAGTCGCTCAGTGGGTGTTTCTTGTGTTATCACTTAGGAAGATTGAGGTGTAAGAAGATGCTTGTGACAGAGAGTGAAAGGCTGGCTATTCATAGTACTTACTGTGGTGATTTGAATGATAACGCCATCCCCTCCCCCACCCCCCACCCCAAGGATCTTATGTGTTGATGCTTAGTTCCCAGTTAGTGGAACTACTTAGGAAGGATTAGGAAGTGAAGCTTCATGGGAGTAGGTTTGGTCCTGTTGAATGAGGCCAGATTTGGGCTTTGAGGGGATCTCTCTTTCTCTCTCTCTCTCTCTCTCTCTCTCTCTCTCTCTCTCTCTCTCTGCCACTTATGGGTCATGTGTGAACTCACAACAACTACTTCACTACTCCAGCACCATGCCTGCCTGCTGCCATGCTCCCCACCATATGGCCATGGACAAACCCTCTTAAACTGCAAGCAAACTCCTAATTAAATGGTTCCCTTTATAAGTTGATTTCTTTTTAAAAGTTCCTTTTATTAGACACTCAAAATAACATGACATGAAAATAGGCACCTAGTACGTGAGAAAAGGGAAACCTCATGTAGACTATTCAGGTTGATATGAAGAGCAAGATGACCTGAGGAAAATTTGAAGGGAGCAAGAGATGCTAATGGAGAGGAGTGCACAGGTAATTGGCTGTCATTTTTATGGAGTAGAGGACAGAATGTTGAACAGACAGGAAGTGTCAGAAGAATAAACATGAGGATCCTGGATGATGCTATACTCTGCATAGAACTAGGGTGGAATTAAGTTTCATAACTGAGGAGAGATGAATATTAGCAGTACCCTCATAGAGTACCGAATATTAAGTGCAAAGGAATTTGAGAGTATTAAGGACTTTAGATCTAGGCGTGAAGTAGAAGTATTTCTGGAGTGATGGGCTAATAGTATTATATATTCTCATTTTTATATTTTCTGGGTCTCTCGGTCAAAGTTGTAATTGGTAGTGTTAAACAGACTTTGGAGAGCTTAAGAAGTCACAAAGAAGCTCATTGCTTGTGAGAAGGAACTTTCGTCTCTTTGTGCAGTATTTGTGGATCAATATTTTCCACTCCCCTGCAGTAAATCCACCCAAATAAAGCTGTTAATTATCTTCACACTGGTATCTTACATGGAAGAAAGAGAAAGGCTAGATAGCTGCTGTTTTATAAGGAAATAGAAGCCTGAATTGGCAAAAGTCATCTAAGAGGGAACCAGGTACAGAAGAATCAGAAACAAATGCAAGGTGACTGTTTGCCCCCACTCCGCCCTCGAGAACTTACTGAGTTATGGATGTACTTGTTCTTTTACCACCTGCCTAATTTTCCTGTTCTGACAGCTTCTGTGGGTGATCGATCATGCTACCACTAAGTGTGAAAGGGGGGGATTCATTAATAATTTCTTTATAAATTTATTGTATAATTTCCATCTTTAAACTCAAAATCATTTTGACCATTTTACTTCCTTTTAAACACTCTGTTCTTTGTATTAAATTACCTTTTGAAATATGAATTAGCATCCGAATTAAAAAGAACAAGCACAGAGGAAACGGGTTATATATAATATTCAAGTTTTTGTTTGCTTTTGTTATATTTTTGCAAGAATAACGTTTTCGAAGATTTTACTATTTTGTGTTATCTTTGGAACAAGCTAAAATTTAAACATGTGTGGCAGAAAGGTGGAGTCAATTATTTTAGATTAATGACTTCTTTTTTTTTTCTTTTTTTTTTTCTTTTTTATATTTTTAATCACTGACTAGTGCAGATGTGGATGCTTGGAGCCAACCTTCAAAGTGAGCTCAGGGACCCTGGTGGGGAGCTGGAGGAAGGACTAGAGGAACGAGGGGGGACTGCAAGCCCGAAGGAAGAACAACATCGGCCGGCTGAACCATCCAGTGCTCTCAGGGAGTAGACCGCCAAGCAAGGAGACTACAGGGAGGGATCCATGGCTCCAGATACATACGTAGCAGAGGATGGCCTTGTCTGACAGTAACGGGAGAGGAGGCCGGTGGTCCTGTGGAGGTTTGATACCCCAGTGTAGAGGGATGCTAGAGCAGTGGGGCGGGAGAGGGTGGGTGGGTAGAGGAGCACCATCATACAGGCAAAGGGGAGGGAGGAGAGAACCTATGTGGGATCGGGGCTTTGTGGAGGGGTAAGCAGAAAGTGGGATATCATTTGAGATGCAAGGTGATTGTTACAGAGCTGTTTGGAGATGACGCTTCCTGAAGGATGTATGGCAATTCAAGGCCAGAAGAGTGTTTTCCAATCAACGTTATCTACCGTGCCGTTCTAGTGATGCCTCGCCCTGAATTGCTTGCAATGGCACTTACCAATTTCTCTGCACTGTGGAGCCCATCACTGTCAACTCTGCCGCATGACAATGTCTCCTTATGTGTCTGCTGCTTCCTTCATTGATATATCTCGCATATCTGTATCTCTCTATCTGTCCTTTGAGACCAAATACTTTATTTTTAAATTGTAAGACTAAAGCGCATTTTGAACCTTAAAATAGGTAAGGCTTATAAAATGAAGTTGCATATTTCTAGCATCCAGAATTCCAGTCTTCAAAATCAAGCATCTAATATGATGTTTTGCTATTGGAGAAAAATAGCGAAGACCTTAGCTCTACAATTTCCTTGAAATTTTACACAGGTAAAAACCCTCAGACACATTTCTCCAAAAGTCAATCCAGACATTTAATCCATATATACGAATCAAGAGAAGCTTCCTCTACAGGCTTTCCTAAAATTATCTGCCACTTTCAGTTTAATTACAAATAATATTTTAAAATTTGGTTACTGTTATAGTGACTAACAACTATTCTAAAACAAATTCATCATTTTAAAGTACCTACTGCAATGTCTTTTTCACTAGCTGAGAATTTAAAAAAGTAAATAAGCCAAGGTTAAATAAATTTCCTGGGGACAATACAGCAGACATGGTGGAGAATTTTAGCAGATATTTATTAATTAGCACCTTTCCTACAAAGGCACGTGCTGATTAGCACATGAAGATTAAACTCACATGTTGTCATAGCTGCAAAGTAGTACCTCAATAAAAATCCATAAAGCACTCTGTTAATGTAATCATGGGAAAAATAACTTTAGAAGACGGTAGTGATGGAGCAGGGGAAAACTATCTTCAGGGTTGGGTTTGAATGAAGATCTCTTAAGATAAATAAACAGACTAAGCAATTACAGGTAGCAGAATTGCTCACACACACACACACCACACAATACACACACACACATGCACACATACACACACATACACACACATATGCACATACATACACACACAAATACACACATACACACACATACACACACATACACACACATATACACACACATACACACATACACACACACGCACACACAAATATATATATATATATGTGTAGTATCTTAAAATATGAATCCTGAAACTTATCGTCATAGTTTTTATACTAAAAAAATACATAATGTTTAATTGGATTTTGTGATTTAAAAGCAATAAAACTAATTCATTATCAATTAATTCATTAGTGTATGCAATAAGCCAAACACCTGTAGCAGATGTTAAAAGAAAATGTGTGTTTGCAGTGATGCTATTCATAGATGTTTCTATGAGAAATGTATGCCTCCAGAAACAAGGAAAATTGACCTTGATATAGTGGAAAATATATAAAATATATAAAATAGTCAAATCGTCCTGTTTCCAGTTGAAAATGCATTTAAAAAAATAGATGTGTCTTCCCAGAATATATTTTTCTATAGAGGAAAGCGATTGAGAAGGAAGAGGCAGGTTTCAAGAACCTGGGTATCATCCAGCCCCGGTGTTTACCTGTGGTGAGGTGTGTGCTTAGGGGTTTGAGTCTGTCCATTCACTGTTCTGACCAGAACATCCTTCTCTGTGACAGTGTTAAACCATGTGTAACATTCCATTCTACAAATGTGTGCGGCAGGGCCGTTATGAACCTCCCCAGACCGATTTTTATTTTCACATCATCAGACGGGAAACCTGAAGTGTCCCAGAAATTCGTGTTTTCTTTCTGTCTTTCTTAAGCTAAGGGGCAAAGTTCTACCTCGAAGTGTCTGAAAGACCAAGATACAGAATAATTAACATTCAAATCTCATCTAAATTAAATCAAAGCTAATTAATCATGAAGGTTTCAGACGGAGCGCACACTTGCAAGTAAATGAAATCCTCCAAGTTTGGCAAAGTTTTCCTCAGGTTTGGGGCCATTAGCATGTAGTCACAGTGACACTTTGTGTTCACTATTGGGGAATGCACTCTGAAGAGTGGGGTGGACATATAACATCCTGGGCACCGAGAGCTGCAGAAAAATCAGCCGTGGAACGTGCAGGAAAGAAAAAGGGAACGGAAGTGAAGTGTGTACACTCAGACCAGATGCATAGGACACGCTGAGCCATAATTTCATTAATGACAAATTCGCCACTTTTTCCTTTTATATTGTCTGACCGCAAACCCTCTCTAATACATAAGTTGAGTCACCTAAAAAAAAAAAAAGAAAAAAATCTCAGGATCCCAGATACCCGTTCTATGCTATTTACTTAGATGTTGCTAAATTGTATCCATGGTTAGAATGTAAACAAACCATCAACCTGACATTTTAAAACAAACCATAGAGAAACTTATGTGTGTTCAAAGATGAATTTTTTCCCCTGAAGTAGCACTTATATCAGATGAAGTAAATGGTGGCAAATTTCAACAGATACTAGGGAAACTCTTGTTTAGATTAAAATATCCCAGTGTATGATTTGGGTCAGCTAGATGGCTCAGTGACTAGATCGCCTTGCAGTAAGCTTGCTGGCCTGTGTTTGGTCTCTAGAACACCAGTGGGGGAGGGGTAAGCTGACGCCTAAATGTTTTTCTATGAGTTCCACGTGTTTCAAATCTGTGAAATTCCCCCCAAAAGCTCGCTAAGAATACACGTGTTTCAAGATAAAAAAAATTCCAATATTGAAACATTCATAAAGTTGGTACAATATCGATTTTACTATTTCTTTAATAAAGGCAATTAAATGAAATTTCAAAAATATTTCATTAATTAAACTAGGGAATTGGTTTATAAATTGCCACATCTTAGTTAACATACCTAGACACCCAACAGTAGCTTAGTCTGCATTGCGAAAGGAACAAATTCATTGCCTCAGCTGGAAGGCCAAAGACTTGAAAATACCTAGAGTATCAGAAATACCACCTCACAGGAGACCTCTTCTAATCTTGTCGTCGTCTTTCTCTCTCCAATTCATACATGGGGCTGGGAGTGTATAGTTCCCATGAGAGTGAATTTGGACACCAAAACCACAGGACCTTTCCCTATATGATTATCGTGTGTGTGTGTGTGTGTGTGTGTGTGTGTGTGTGTGTGTGTGTGTCCCATGTGTGTAAACGTAGACATCAGAGCAGGGTGACACATTCTTCTTCCATCACTGTTCACCTTGTTGCTTCATTGCCTTGAGACAGGGTCTCCCACTAAGGCAGACGCTCCCTGTTTTGGAAAGCCTATCTAGTAAAGGGGCTTCTGAGATCTGCCGGTCTTCATCCTCCGATGCTGGAGTTATAGGTCCCGGCATCCATCGGTATGCCCATGTAGAAGCATCTATGGATTCTTCGGTAGATTTGTATGTAAATGTAATGGTATGATGTTCCCCGCCTTACTCTGCCTTCCACGTCTTGGCACACATCTTCCTCTGTGCCTCATTATCACTTCTTGTTCTTGATTTTGTAATAACCCACGGAGTACAATCAGTAATGCCCATTGTGGCATGAAAATAGTCCGGAGAAAGCATAGTGAGTAAGGAACCAGTGGCCGACCAAAGCATGGATGTCACCAAGTCCAGCTTGGTGAACTATGAGTTTTACTGGCATTCCTTACAGGAGTATGTACAGGGACCTACTTATAGGAGAAGAAATAACAAAAGACCGCTGCAACAGTAAATGCCCCACTAGTGTGGGCGAGTCACAAAACTCGGAAACCCAGGACACACTGCCAAATGCCGTTCAACAGGTTGGGGAGCCTTCTCTCCAGCTGTCGGTCTGAGCCTTAGGTTAGATTGGCTAAATCTGCAGTTCTAGGGTGTTCAGCTGGTCTCTGTTTCTTTCCCACAGCTTTGCTGATTTCTCTTTCTTCTAGGTAGGTCTTGTCTGAGCCTCTTCTAGGCAGCTCAGTTGGTTTCTATCTCTTTCAGGTGTCTTGAGTTTGTGTCTCTTCGTAGTCTTTACAGTTTCCGGAGGGTGGGCCCTGGATATCTAGTAGGCTCAGGATTTCCTGAGGCCTTAAAGCTGTTTGCTTCATGAGCTTAAGGGGCTTCTCCGAAGGATAGACTGTTTCACCTCACTTTTAGAACTTCGGATGTCATGATTCTGAACCTTCTTCCCAGATGGATGTTTTTTTATCTCAGAGGAAACCGTTACACGTCGCCCACATATGTATGGGTGCAATACTATTCTCTGGACTGTGGACAAACTTATGAGGGACTGTACCTCTGAAGGGCACTGACTGTCCTTCCTCCATCAGCCATTTCCTTCAGAAGTCCTCCCACTTAGGGGTGGGGCCTTATTTTGGTTAAAAATCCAAAGTGGAGGGAGTGTTCTTCCAGGCAGAAGAGATGGTCCCAAGCAAAGTAGTAGAATTCAGTGTGCTGGAAGTGTACTGAAGTTGAAACTAGAGATGTAAGCTATTCTGGGGGCCCGCAGGGTCTTCTTAAAAGATTTTTAAGCAAGAAAGCAAAATAATCAAAGGGAGAAATATGATGAAACCAACATTGAAGTCAATGTTGAAGATGAAAATGCCCAGGGCCTTTAATATGGTGCTCAGTTTAGACCTCTTTGAGGAAGAATGTAACCTGTGATCCCTCTCATAATGAAATTAAACAAACAAACAAGCAAGCAAACAAACAAACACAAAACCCCAAAATACAGAGGCACTGTTGTCCTCTTCTAACTGTAGGGATTAGGGATAGGGTGGGCTATACGATGAAGAAAAAAGATGATAAGCCAAGAAATTTTTCAGAAGAATACATCGATTAGAATGTAAATGACCCATGAAGTCTAATTTTCAAAGTATTTTCCTGGTAGCATGGGTCACAGTACTTGGGTAATCTAAACGTTGTGTACAAGAAGGCAGTTTTAAAACATCTATGTGGGACAATGACAGTGGAACCGAGGTCCACAGGCTTACCAAGCACAGATAACTACAGGAAGAACTACATTTTGCCACTCATATGCCATGATTTCGCCCATGCGTCAGAATTCTGATACATTTTTCACACCACACTGCTCAGAGTTGCAGGCGTTCTGGCCCTAATAGAAACTACACGTGTGGTCCTATCCTTCCAGGATCAGAGACTTCAGCATGAACCGCTAAGCAGTGTATCAAACTGGCTTTTTAGCAGCACCAATTAATTTCCTCAAGATGTTCTGGGATACGAGGTTGAGTCGCAGGTCAATGGTAAGGTTTAGGCAATGCAGATCTGTTTGTATTAGCATCTATTGGTCTGCCTGTTCCGTGGTGGGGAACATAACAGATAAATGAATATGCTTCGGATGTGACTAAGCAGGGGAGGGGAAAGAGAGGAATCCCAGGTAGCAGACTGGCTGGCTGACGTTCCCACTCTATACCTTGGCAGTTAGGCTCTGCCATCTTCACCCGTGTATTGGATTGTTGCTTCACACTGATGGGATTCAGCTTTTTGCCCTCTTGCCCCATCATCTTTGCAAACACCCACTTTCCTCCTAGTGAGGTTCTGAGGGTTAATTTCATAATCTAGACTGTAGGAAGAAGGTACTTTGGACGTTTTTGCAGGAAATATCTTAGAGGATGAATAATACAGCATTAACAGGTCTGTGCGTGGTAGTTCCTACACACATTTCGTCTCGAGTACAGCAAGAACCCAACTGGTTCTTCGACCATGGGTATGAGCACATTCAAGGAGATGCACACTCGTGTGCACACTTTTGGAAGTCTGGGAAACACATTTGGGAGGGGGAGATGAACACAATTTCGGGGAGAGTGCTTCCTCTCCCACCTCTAGATTGTTTCTTGAAACAAGATCTCACTGGGTAGCTCAGCCTGGAACTCACTATGTATACCAGACCCCACTCATGCATACAGCAAGTCTCCTGTTTCTAGCTTCCTATATGGGATTACAGGTGTAAACCAGCCTAAGACTAAGTCCTTAACTTTGGTTATTATTCATGAAGCCCTTTCCAGGAGTTCATAGGGTATTGGAGGGTCCATTTTTTTTTCTTGTGAGACCTGTCCCGTCCCTGCTTTAGTTTGTAATATGCACTATGAATGTTTTGTAAGAGATTTATTTTTTAATTCATAATTGTGTGTTTATTTGTCTGTGTGTGGGGAATTGTCATGTGAGAATAGTTGTGAAGGGAAGCTGGAAGAGGTTTTTAAATCTCTTGGAGCTGGAGTTATAGGAAGTTGTGAACTTCCCTTGTATACCAAAATAGAATGCTTTGGAAGAGAAGCCAGTGTTCTCAATCACCAAGCCACTACTCTAGCCCCTGAACAAACTCATCAAGATAAAATTTGGTAGAAGGTGGGGGTTACTCTCCAGAATGTACCAGAGACCTGGGAGGTGAGAGACTCTCAGGACTCAAAGGGAGGGACCTTAGGTGAAGTGCCCTACAGTGAGGAGAGGGAACTTGTAGAGCCCACCTCCAGCAGAAAGTCAGGGCATCAAGTGAGGGATGGGATTGCCATCCCACAGTCGAAACGCTGACCCATAATTGTTCCTGTCTGAAAGAACTGCAGGGATGGAAATGGAGAGGAGACAGGAAAAGGAGGTCCAGTGACAGGACCAAAGTGGGATCCAGCTTAAGGGGAGGCCCCAAAACCTGACACTATTACTGAGGCTATGGAGCGCTCACAAAAAGGGACTTAACATGACCACCCTCCAAAACACCCAACAAGCAACTGACAGAGTCAGATGCAGATATTTACACCCAACCAATGGACAGAAGCTGCTGACCCCTGTGGTTGAATTAGGGAAAAGCTGGAAGAAGCTGAGGAGGAGGGCAACCCTGTAGGAGGACCAGCAATCTCAATTAACCTGGACCTCTGAGATCTCTCAGATACTGAATCACCAACCAGGCAGCATACACCAGCTGAGATGAGGCCCCCAACACATATACAGCAGAGGACTCCCAGGTTTGGGTTCAGTCAGAGAAGATGCACCTAACACTCAAGAGACTGGAGGCCCTAGGGAGTGAGGAGGTCTGGTAGGATGGGGGTGATGTGAGGACATCCTCATGGAGACGGTGGAGGGGTGCAGGGGAGGAGGTATGGGATGTGGAACAGTCAGAGGATGGACCAGGAGGGGATAAAATCTGGAATGTAAAAAAAAGATTAAATAAAATAAAAATAATTAAAAATGATAAAATTTGTTTGCTTCCTTGAATGGTTCCTTGAAAATAAATGTCAACATATAATCAGCAAATACATATCTATAAACAAAAAATATCTTTCCAATTTATGTAAACCAATACAAAGCCAGCAAGCTAATCATTCTGTCTCTTCTCACCCAATTGGGACCACTGTTCTGGTCAGTCTTCATCTATGAGCAGGAAACCTTTCTCCAGATGTCCATCATCATACAAAATGGATAAATGGCCAAAGGAGAGGAGTTAGATCTGAATTAAATGCATTATAGGCTTGAGAAACATCTACTCTCCCAACAGCTACTTTCTAACCCCACCTAGATTCAAAGCCCACAGTTGATTAGGTTAATTCCTGGGGTCGGCTAACCAGTCAGAGCTGGAGTCACACAGGTGATCATTCTTCCTGTGTAGGAGTTAGCAGTCAGAAAAGCTTGTCCATGTTCTGGGACATGGCTCGCCTGTCTCTCTGGCTTCCTTTTTAACTCTATTTGAGAAAAACCTACTGGACAGTGACGTTTTGCTGGAAGGAGGGGGAGGAGAGAGAGTAAGTTTTGGAAGACAGACAGTTTGTGAAAATGAATAAAAAGTGAGCTCTCTTCCGTTCCTCCTGATATAATTAGATTCTCATCTATTTATAAAAAGTAATTAGATTCTGGTCCAAGGGAAGAGCGGAGTAATTGGGCCTTGGACAGGCAGGGCAGAGGTTACTTGGAGAGGGAGGTGTGAAGACGCTGAAGGCAGGGATGAGAGTGTTGAACTTGTATCACAAATTAGAACTGACCCTCATCAACAACCAAGGCTGGGGAGCAAGTTGGGGTCTAGATGCCCAAACTTCATCTCGTATAAATACAAACAGATGTTATACTTCTTCTAGATTTTACTTAACACTATCCATACACCTTAGCACCATCCCTCTAGCTTCCTCTTCTGAAGGAAAATTATGTAGCCCATCAGCAAGAGGGAAAAGGAGTGAGCCATCTTCTGAAGTTCTGGAATTTGAGCCTTCTGTGCTCAGAGAAGCAAGTCAGCTGTCATTGCATCCCAGCTGCCTGTAACTAGACACACTGCTCAGAGCTAGGATCAAGAAAGTGAGTGACAGCCAGCCAGCTGCTAGGAGCAGCTCTGCAGGAAAGCTTCAGGCCACTCAGAGCTGGACCAGGATGCTCCTGGGAGAGAACAGAGGACAGCAGGGCATTGTTGGGCAGCAGAGGGCATCTCTGCTGGAGACCAGAGCTTATGAAAGGTTTTTATGGGCACAATTCTCAGTGCTTTGGAGGAAGAGATGGGATCGACCTGAAGTGAACTCCGTTTCCCGACTGGTGTTGCTGCATGAGTGCTGGCCAGCAGGAAGAGAGGGCATCTCCACAGGTTTTGGAGTTTACAGAAGGTCCTCTGCTCCCGCCTCATTGTATTTGGCAAGAAGGAAATGGCTGACACTCTTGCTGCCTCACAGAAGTTGCATAAGCACACGTGACAATATGCTGTTGAGATTTGCTGTGTGTCTTTCATAACAGCAGTCCATGCCACTGAAGCTGGAGCACAAGACTTTGGCTAAACCAGGGATTCTAGCTGATCTTCCCCCCTTCTCTACCCACTTTCCCCAAGCCTCCTACCTCCAGATACCCTAGATTCTCACGAAGTCATGTGTCTTACTCCTTCCTGGACCCCAAGTTATTGATTCTACCTTCTACGCTCAGAGAAAAGACGAGTCTCCATTCAATAGACTAAGTTAATGTATACGTTGGCTGAAGAAAGCAGGTGTAACATTTGTCAGTTGAAGAACTCAATAGCCCAAATATTAGCAGGCTTCATATCCTCTTAATGGCCTCATGTTCAATACTCCTTGTTCTGGGAAAACTTTCATTTCCTTGGGCAAAGAAGCTCTGTGTATAAGGAATATAGATCCCAAACCCAAGGCAAAGACTCAGGCTTTAAAAAAAAAAACAAAAAAAACAAAAAAACAAAAGAACAAAGCTAGTATATATATATAGTTTATAGTTGTATAAAATAAACTATTTCCCAATATTTCCTAATATTGAAAAACACTGTATTTGAGATGTCCTGTTAACCATTAACTCTCAAATGCAATGTCTTATTTATTCATTTCATCATTCAAAGCAATGTGTTGGTGGCTGGGCAATTATAATATTTCAGTAGAGTGTAATCAACTTTCTCACTCTTGTGAGTTCAATATCCTATCAGCAATGGTGGTAAAAAAATGATCAAAACTTCATTTAGGGTTGAAAAGGAGCAAACTTCTTTGTCTTCTATGCATGACCTTTGAACCCTGACCTAGTTTAATAAATGACTATGAAACATTGGGCTACACAAATTTTAGGGGTCACTCCAGCAGAATCGATCACCAATTTTCATTCATTTTCCATTCCTAGTTTGAGTCACTGATAGGGAAATAATGTGTTTCTAATGAAATTCTGGGTTTGGGGCCCTTTAGGGTTCTCAAGGTATGTATGCCAAACCTCCCCCTCTCTCCCTCTCTCTGTCTCCTTCAACAAATTGATGCTATTTTTAAAGAAATTTTCTTTTCATCGTGTTTAGAGGATGTTTTAAAACTCCTGGCCTTTTTGTTGCGGGGTTAGGCCAAGGGGCAGAGACTGGATTCCGGTTTTGACTCCTTTCCAGCTCTGCTTATGATTCCACTTGGTGTTTCTTCTCTCTCAGTAGCTGAGTCTAATCACTTAAGACTTCAGTTGCTGTCCCTGCTTCCCTAGTGAGGCCTCAACATTCTGGCCACAAATTCGAAGCTAAGTTTAGAGAACAATGTTAAACAGTAGATTTTTCTACCAGAACTAATAGGTATTCCCATGCAATTCCTTCCATATTTTTGCACGGTGTATGTGGTTCATAAATAATGTCAGAAGTGGGCCTCCGCTCCTTTAGTAAGGTGGCCATTTAATGTAAGTAAATCCACATTAAATATTGAAGATCGGGAAAAAGCAGCCTCTTCAAAGAGGTCACATTTAAGTGAAGGGGTGGGTGGGCGGGAAAAAAAAAAAGCAAGAAAACAATGTCTGTGAGGAGGACACCCTGTGCTGGGTGGCACAGAGCTAATGGTTCATAGAGAGCACATACATGTTTTTTAAAGATGTTTTATTGCTTACAAAAGGAAGTAGTCTTGAGAGACTGGATACATAAACTGGCTCCAGCCAGCTGCGGCTGTCGGATGAGGAAGGCTCCTGTTCAATTAGTGTTGTAAAATAAAATACTTTGTAAAGGAAATAAACACAATGCGAGCTAAGATTCATGCTTTCAAATATACACAAGGTTTGAATTTTTAATTAGGGCTGCTAATTACAGTCATCAGAAAGCAGAGCGGAATAGATTTTACCTTGCATTTAGCAGACAAGCCTTCAACCCCAGTGTATTTTTCAATTTCATTAATATTTTATGAAAATGGCCCTTGCAGCTTCAGCCTATTCCAGTCTCCTACGAAACTGCCCCACATTACGGATGCCAGTGCCTTCAAGCCATGTACATTAGTGTGATGACAAAATGCAAAAGAACATCTTGTCAACCATCGCATCAATTGATTCTATTAGGTAGTGTAAAAACAGTTGGGTGTGAGTTATAATCCCGGTAACACTAATGATGAAGCAAGATGCTGGCTGAGAACAGCCATTAGCTAGAAGCCAGAAATTAATGATTCTAATATTTTTGAACAAATTAACCTTAATGAACTGGTCTTGCAAATACTGTACTATCTACAGATAAGTTAGTTAGTAGGATGGCACTCTTCCACACAGCTATGGTGGATCCATATAAATGTGCGTGAGAAGAAAGACGAAAATCTTTGTATAGATGTCGCATGTGTTTGCCATCGTTACAGGATGCCTATATTTATTTCCTACGTAATATAGCTAGGCCCAGACAGGTCCACGGTTATAATGCAATTGTTAGTGATTTGATATTTTGATAGAATTACCGTAATGTGGTACATAAAAGACCCTCTAAAGTTACAGGAAAACTGTCAGAAAATACAATTTTGATATTTAGTATTCGGGAGACCTTATTAAAAGTCTTATTGGAAAAAAAAGATGAAAAAGTAGATGGATGGAGATTTGGAAAGAGGAACAGGGCCAATGGAAGGTGGGAGAGGACAGCGAGGGCATAAGGAAAGTAATAAGTTATATACATACATTATTAGTCAAACTGATACTCATAACCTTTTAAAAGTATATATGCTAATAAAAATATAAGGAAAACCAAATGTGCATCTTTTAACAAAACAATTCACTTTTTAGCTCACTGTGAATGGAATCAGTTGTCCATAACTGTTCGCTATATTTCTAGGGTTTGAGTTTTATACGAGGTTTTCATAAAGTAAATCCTGGCTGTGCAACTCCCTTACCTTATTCATCAATTAACTTCCCGTCGCTACATTGGTGAAGTTTATTACAGTGATCCAAACTTCACATTGATGGGAGAGCTCTGAGAAGCAAAATAAAAGCATAGCTACCTTGTTATCAATAATCCCACAAGAGCTAAATGACATGGAGAGGTTTTCCCCAACTCATTCATCCTCTGTAATGGAATCTCATTAGCTGTAATGTATTGGACAAACTACAGCTGCCTACCAAATTCAACTGTAGCTTACAAAACACCTTTCCATGGGTAACTTCACACAAGTCGTTTCTCTCTGCTTCCTCCACACAACACTACAAGAGTCTCCTCCTTTTGTAGAAAATTATGATGTCCCATGACCGCAGGATTCATCAGAGAGGAACCCCTCTTGTTTCCTTCAGTGTTTAGTACCCTCTTAAATCTGTTGTCCCCATCCCTGGAAACCCCATTCACAGATGCCACAAAGATCCCAAACGGCTAATTTAAGGGAGAGGAAACAGCAGTAAGGCACTTGCCAAGAACAGTTTGTTGGCTTAACTTTGACTTGCTTTCCTGGGAAAGAGGAAAACAGAATTTTCAATGTGAACTGTCAGCCTGAGTTATGACAGCAGCGCACTAGCAAGGGATGCAGGCTTGCCTTCCATTGGCAAAGAGAAGCAAAGAAAGCTTCCAAACAGAATTCTTTCAAGCCTCCTCTACAACTCCACTTAAATAATTTACTTTTTATTTTTTTTTCTCAGACAATCCTTTTTAAAGTTGGCTGACATGTGCGTTGACAAGTGTGCTTTGCTGCGGAAGATGACTTGTATATTTTGAAAGAGAAAAAGAAAAACCACAAAAGCACCTCCAAGCCTGAGAATAAGAGAACTACTATATTTACATTGGGGAAATACTGATAGCTTGCACTGTCTCAGGCAGGGGAACAAAATATAAAGCAATCTAAGTAAAATGTCCGCTACTATGAGAAAGGTTGTCTACTAACTTAGAAATCGCACGGTAGCTGGATACCTGACTTTGGCACCTTCTGACTGGCCGGATGACTCTTGTATTTAGGCAGAAGGACCCCAAGTCTGTCTGATATGTTTTTATTTAACCTGCTAAAACTTAACTCTAAGATACATCGTTTGGAAGTTCTGATGGCCACTGCAGGATGTGGGAGATGAGCAAAACGATGTGGAAATAACACCTTAAGTGTAGCGACTGATTTTCCAGATCCTTAGGCTCACGCTTCAATATTTATGATGATGTCAAGTAACTGAAATAGAAAGTGGAAAAACTACAGGGCTATTTAGGTCATTCATATCTATTTGGTTTATAAATGGAATGATTGACCTGTGCTATCTAAGTGCCTCCATACGACTGGTCAACGGACTCTTTTCTACTTACCCTGATGAGAACTGATCAAAACCAGATTCTTCACGGAGAGGAACAATTTATGAATTGATTAAAATAACTTTGTCTTTTTATCATAATAAAATACTCTTTCAGTAAGCAATTATTTCTTCCCCTCTAGCCCTACGATGTTCTCTTGTAATATCTTTGAAAGTGGATCATGCAAATCTACTTAGTTTGCAACTTTGTGCCACACATAACACATATAGTATTGAAGTATTGAAGCACTTCTTCAGTTATTAATTCTTTGAAAACACTGTACAATGAATGTACGCTGAATTCATTCTCCACCCATTTCTCTGAAAGACGTACATCAAATTTCAATCATGTCTTCTTCTATCTGTAATTTTTACCGTTATTGTTAAACTGAGGACAGCACCTGATTGTGGATGTTGTTTGTATATATGAATTTGATATGAGTACCTTCTACCGATAAGACCTTCACATTTAGACATCACATATAATTTATTACCACACCTAAAATTATAATTAACCCAAAGCAATCATTTGTATAGTTTCTCTAGAATAAATTTCCTTGAAATATACTTTTAATGTGTAACTAAAAATATACCTAAAATTTGATTGGGGTTAGGGTCAACTAAAAAGCCTAGGAAAGCTTGATTTTCCTAAAAAACTCTATGCATTTTATACATTTATATGTGTGTGTGTATACTAAATACACATACATATAATATATACATACATTTTATACAATTAATACTCAAGTTTTAACCAATGAATATTTTGGAAAATTGTTATACTTAGCTGGTACTTTTTTAGACAAAGTAATAACTCGAGTCAGTTTATTCTAAAATTCAGATAATTTTAATGATTCCCAACTACCATCTAAAAGATTTTGAAATAAATTAGAGGTTGTAGATTCTTTTCCAATAACCATGACTCCATTAGTACTGGGCAATTATTTAGGTTTGCAGTACCAGGTATGGCTTCACTCGTGTTGAGCGGATTTTGTCTCAGAGAGCTGTTGGTTACCTCCAAGCTGTGTGTGTCACTACTGCCTCCTCTGGGCTATTGTGCCATGCTGGGTATTGATTGTGATTTATAGTCACCACAGCTGGGTAGGACTGTTAGTTGCCCCCCCCCCCTTTGGAAACTTGCATGATTTCTAACAACAGTCTATAAACATAAATACAACATCCATCCCTCATCAAGAAAACGTCTCTTTGCCATAGTCGGAGACCATTGTGGAAAAGCACAACCAATCCAAAATGCAAAGCTATAGAGCCCAGTCCCAGTGGTTACATTCAGAAGACGCTCTCACTAAGGGTCAGGGAATCGAAGACATGATGGGGAGAATGTAAGGGCCACAAAATCAGCGAGTTTGCTGTGATACTGTGTTCTCTAGGAACATCAAAAGCTACATCCTAAAGGCTCACCAACATGACTGCTCAAGCATGAACTGACCCAGGGTGAAACCAATAACCATGCTAAACTAGACTGGGAAGAGCCCACAAGGCTCAACCCTACATGAAGGACTGGAGAAAGAGAGGAAAGCTGGTGATGAGAGAGGTGTGGTCTTCATGGGCAATACGACACCAATTGGTTTTTTGTGTTGAATGGTCAGTCCTAAAAACATACGTACAAGTAACATCACAAGGACTGAACGGGTTACATTTAGAGATATAGAAGTATATACATACATGAGTGCAAGCCCAATTTGTGTGAAAGAGGTGATGAGTTTGAAGGGGACAGGGGTGGAATATATGGGAGGGTTTGGAAGGAGGAAAGGGAGATATGTAATTATGTTTTAATCTTAAATTAAAAAATCTTTTAAAAGGAAACATGTTCGCTTATAAGATTTCCATATACATAATGATCTCAAAACAGTCTTAAATGTCCCTGTTATTCATCTGACAATCTTTCCTGTGTTACTCCTGTATACCTCATGAACTGGCGCCCCACAGCTGTGGACTGTGAGTCACCTCCCTGTGTCCCCAGAGGTAGCTCTGTGGCCAACCTGAGCAGATAACTGAAAACGAATGTCGTCTTTTCTATGAGCATCAATTTTTAAATTGCTTACCTATTTTTGAGCTCTTGTGTTAAGTAAAATGTATTGTAAAAATGAAGATTACGATTACATATGCGGTTCGTATTATTTCCCAACAGGCCGCGATGACCCGTAGGGTTGTAAACGTGGGGATAAGCTCTGGGTCTCCGCTCGCCCTTAAGGATGTTAGCAGAAAGTCTGCAGTGGAAATTCCAGCTGTAATATTTCCCAGCGGCTTGACATCCAAAGCTAAATGCCTTTTTCATTGCTCTTCCTGCTGAGTCAGTATTCCCAATATGTAAAAGTCATTTAACACTAGCACCGCTCTACAAAACTTCTTTTTCTGTCTCATTACTCCACTCTAACTTTGGAGGGTTTTTGTGCTCAGCGAAAGTGGCTTGTTTTATTAATCGCTTTAATTTCTACATGTGTGTTTATTTGAATGTTTGGCCGGGATGGATTTATTTATGTGCACCCTTTGAATATGTGATACCTGTAGTGGCCAGAAGAGGGCATCAGAGCTCCTAAAACCAGAGTTAGAGATGGTTGTGAGCAACAGTACTTGTTGATATTGGGAGCCAAAGTGGAGTCTTCCGCACAACCACTAACTATTCTTAACTGCTAAGCCATGTCTGCAGCCCTTCAGTAACCTTTTACTTCAGGAAAACTTAGTGAAATTCAGGATCGCTGCTCCATGAGGGTGAGCCGGGTATGACCCACCAGGCAGTCTGAAGTGATTTTCCCCCAACGGCTGCAATTACATTCAGCCGTAGCTCTTTGTTTAGGACCCTTAACAAAAGTTCTCTCACAGACAGGGCTATGTTCTGTTGTCAACCGTAGACTCTGAGGTTGCAACTTTGTTTCTGTTCGGCAGGATGGAGAGGAAGTAATTGCACGCACTGAAGTGTATAATCCTTTGAAACAATGCAGAAAACAAAACAATAACAGCAAAACAACAACAAACCAGACAAACAAGAAAGAGCTTTCTTGTTCTATTAGATGGGAACACCTCATCCATACTCCAACATGGTATTACCCATCCCTACCTTAGGATGTAGGTAAAAAGCCTTATGCCTGCCATAAAAAATTGCTTTGTCTTATCCATACAACAAAATATTGTTGTTATTCTAAGCAGTGCTTTTTGTTGCTCACTTTTTATTCAGAAAAGCTTATACTATAAAAGCCAATCGGCTCACGCTTGGAAATAGATGAAACTTAATCTCAAAGGAAGAAAAGGAAACTTCTGAAGCCCTAGCAATCGCATTTACCCTACTCTGAAACGTTGCCTGTGGGGGGCAACGGTGGCTGAGTGACTGGGCAGTCATTAAACCAAGCGCAGCTTGTTAGGGTACACAAATCCATTTGTTCAGGTCTGTATCCTCTGGCCTAGGATTCCCTGGTACCACCTGATTGAATAATGGCGGGGATTGATTGACAAGTGTGACAAAGGCCACAGGGCCATATCCTTGCGATGTGAACTGATGGCTCTGTAAATATCGTCCTCTACAATCAATACACCCCAGAGTTAGCCCAAGTATCTGAGGTTCGCTTCTGTCCCTGTTTATGCTTACTTCCTCTTTACAACCAATCCAGAGCCGCCGAAGATTGAAAGTATTTTTACTGCTCAGATGGTCAACTGAAATATTTATTTTCTGTAAACATTTGATTAAAAATGTTAATATTCTATTTCAGTAAAGTGTATCCTAGGATCTATGGCTCCACAGTAGATAGTCAATCTTTTCACGTTCGTGACACATAAACAAGTTCAGACACTTTGTTTTTCTACAAATATAATTATTAAGAATCATTGCTATAATATTAACTAGAAGAAGAAAATATTAAGGCCACAATTTACATTGCTTTCCTGATCTATATAGTAACAATGTGTTTATTCTGTGTCCTCTCTCTTCTCTCTCCCCCGCACCCTCCACCCCACTTTCTCTTCTCTTTCATTTCTCTCTCTCTTCCTTAACTCAGAAGTACATACAATGAAATGTCATTGTCTAAGTTAAATGTTATCTTTGAGGCAAAATATCTGTTGTCATTTTTATATATTGTTCCTTTATTGTAAAAAAATGAGTGTTAGCAACTTTCAAGTGCTATGTAAATATGAGGCTTTAGTTAAATGTGCGGAATTCCTTTAATTAACGTTTCGGTTGTAGCACAAGTAAGATTTACATGGTAATTATATTAGGAGTACTGGTCATCCAAGAATCCTAGAGTTGTCTTCAGTGAAGTCAAATCATTGTCAAATTAAAACAAATGATTAGGCTAAATCACTATTTGATTGCCTTTGGAGAAATTTTGATGATTTAAATTTTAATGATTTAAATGAACCCATGTTTGTGTAGAAGGACATTAGCAATAAGCAAAACACTAACAAAGTAACATTACACTGAAACCATCATGTATAACATATTATTTAGGTGGTTAACAGAAGCAAAACCCCCAATTATTTAATTATAAGTATATTAAAACTTAATTAGAAAATAAGTTAAATAGTCAATTACATGAATCCGTAGCACTTAATACTGTAGCTGTCATCAAGTGCATTAAGAGTGAATTGTTAATATTTTCTACTGTTAATACACGGTTAATTAATGATTAAACAGTGTTTTACTGCTCACTCATTAATGATTTATTACAGTTACTTAAACAGTTTTTCACATGTGAGTGTCTTAAATAGACCTCTTTACACTCTTCCTACTTTATCTCCTTTCTTTTGTATTGGTCACCTTGTGTTTCCTCATGTTTACTACATACACCATATATCTTGATTACCTGTTCAGGAAGAGGTCATCCATTAACTTGAATGAGTTTTCCTTCTAGAGCTCAATATGGAAGTAAGCCGTAGACCTTTCCCTGTCAGTTCAACTCAGCTTTTCTCCCCGTAGGCAGGTTTGCCCAAACTGTGACTCAAAGAAAGTCACTAGGGGACATGAAACCCAACGAATCACTCTTTCTTAAGATGTGTTTTCAATTCTAGATCTAAACTGCCCCCCAACTCACTCAAAATTTCAACTGATATTAAACTATTGTATGGATTTTTTAGTTGGGAGATCCCTCTTGGAGACCAGTTAGGGGAATTCGGTCTTTTACGGTCATATGGCCCAAGTCTGGTGTTTCCAGTCACTCTCATGTTCGCTGAGGATCCTCAGACCTCTCAAGGTACAGTCGTTTTGAAGATGGTCCAAACCGGAAGGGGTAACTGTGACAGAGAGTGAACTTGCTGGGGACTGGTTCTATCACAGACATGCTTGCAATGGCTTCTGGATTTGATTAGTCTCTTCAGATGTGTGCCTGACAAATAGGTTGAGCTGTCTTTCTCCTACTTGGGGAAAACACATGGAGATAGCTTCTGGGGTTTGCTCATCTTTATGTCTGTTTGTCCTTATCAGGGGAGTCTGTGGCTGCTAAGGGACTCTGGTTGGGTTAGAAATGGCCGTGACACTCAGCATGTAACTTTTCCTTTACAAAAAACTGACAAGTGTTTAAAAGGGTGAGCCCATTAAAAGTCGTTCTCTTCTTCTCTGAAAGCCTAATTAAAAAGAATTAAAGTATATGCTGTCACAGAGAATGTATTGGTTTCCTATTTGCTAAACGAGGCAAATGACTCTTCATACAATAGTCTGAGGACTATTGATAAGCCTTATTTGATGCAAACTAGGTAATATCCCTGTACTAGGACATGGTTTTGCTTGTACTGGGACATCAAGTGCCTAACCGTAGCTTCACTGATGTGTGTTGGAGCAAAAGGACAATGTTAAGGCTCCAAAGCTGAAATTAAAAGTTTAAACCTTAAGTGCCAAATTTGAGAGGAAAAGCCAGTGTATTCGTGGGGATATGTATATCCTTCATGGAAAGGTAGTGAAAAACTGAAGGTTGATTAGAATAAAGAAGGACTAATTTTGGTTGGTGTCAACTAACACTCCTTAATAATTTCAGTTCCAACTATAAAAGCTAATACCAGTTTCAATAGCGATAATCCTAGAATCTGAAATTTTTGTCAAATAAAGACTCAAAGTGTTGCTTAGTAAAAATTACATAGTTATATGTGATGACAAAACCAAAATATTTTAACATATTTCCACCACATCTTAAGCATGAATCACATTGCTTTCCAAGTTGAGCAAAGTTCGAGGCTAGCATTTCAGCCTCATTTTGATAGCACCCATTGCCAGCAAAATTTTGCCAGGTCTAATTCTTTTTATATCTGTTTTTGCAGCCTGCCCAACATCCAACCTGGTAGAAATTAAACTGAGAGGATGTGTTAAATATGTAAAGAAGTATAGCGAAAGCAAAGGAAGGAAGAGGGGTTGCAACTTTTTTAGGAGATAGAAACAGTGCAACCTGCAGTAACCTTTCAAAGTCGACAAAGAGATCTTGAGTTGGGTAAAGTATAGGAATGCTTCCATTTTCATCCCAGAGCTGTACACTGATTTCCTTTTGGGTATCTGCTGGGTGACAAGCTCTGGACTGGGAAAGGACAGAAAGACCACATGAATACATGAATAACTTATGAATAGCTATTTAACACTAATGTAGTGTTCTGGCTATAGCTAATATGGATTATTAGTGAAGCCGAATGCTAGTCTTACATAAATATCAGAAGCCAAGTGGCTTTTGTACATACGTTCTCCCTGATTAGCACAAGGATCCGTGAATCCATTCTCGCACACATTGCATCCAACGTAAACGCTCACAGTTGCTCCCTGTTCTCTCTTGGAGTCAGGGATGAATCCTTTC
Organism: Rattus norvegicus; assembly: GCF_021556685.1. Taxonomy (NCBI): domain Eukaryota; kingdom Metazoa; phylum Chordata; class Mammalia; order Rodentia; family Muridae; genus Rattus; species Rattus norvegicus. The sequence continues at coordinate 86,682,503 of NC_141548.1, read as the reverse complement.
AGTGCCATTAGGAAGATGGAGGTTTAGCTGGAGAGATATCTCAGTTGGTATTGCTTGCCACACATTATGAGGACAGGATTTTGAGCCCCACGACAGAGATACAAACTCCAGGCACAGTGACATTTGCTTGTAATGCCGGCACTGGGAAAACTAGGACAGGTCAATCACTGGGACTTATTTTCTAGCCACCTAGTGGACTCAGTGGTCTCCAAGCCAGTGAGAAACCCACTCTCAAAACAAGACAGATGACTACTGAAGAATGACAGCTAAGGTTGAACTCTGACCAAATGTATGCGCACGCGCGCGCGCGCACACACACACACACACACACACACACACACACACACACACACATGCACACGTTTATATATACCCATTTGATTATGAACCCCCCATATACATGCAAAATACATGAATTTCTACATTGTTCAAAACCAAAAATAGGCTAGACTTCTTGGAATGCAGACAACTGTGCCAAACATAGAATGTCCATGTCTACTTTCAAATGCCCAAGCTTTTAGCATTGCCCTCATAAACTTACTAGGACCCTTGTATTCCCAGTGTAAGACTCCCTTGGAGACTGTCATAAATGATGGAGTGGGATTAAGACCCATCAAGGGGTGTGATTAAGGGAAAAATAGCAAAGCCACACATTGTCTGGATCTTTCTCTTGCCTCCACTCTAAACACAGAGAGTCTTTATTGCAGCACAGGAGCAGTTTGGATCTATATTATAGTTTAAGAACTAATTAGAGTAATAAGAATGGAAGGTTTTTTTTATTTTAAACTATTATCCCTGTTTCAGTTTAATGTCATTTGTGTGCATGTAAAATTTTGACATCATAATTGATACCCTGCCCCAACCAATGTGATGGGCTCATGGCGAAAGAGAGACAAAAACGACTTTCAAAGGTAGGAGAGAGAGAGAGAGAGAGAGAGAGAGAGAGAGAGAGAGAGAGAGAGAGAGAGAGAGAAGACTATGCAGATGTGTAAACTTCTGGCTATGGCGTGGCTATCACACTTCTGAGTTCTCAGAATCTGTGTTTCCTGCAAAAGATCTGTGTAAAATCATGCCAGTCAGTGATCCAGTCAAGACCGGCAAACCTGCAGAGCTCCATTCACACCCCAGGGGCTATTGGCAGTTGATAGCAGCCAGGAGAAAAAGAACCATTTCTCTTTGGGGTATGGCCATTGGTAGGCTGTCAGCTCATGTTCTAGTGGATGACTTCATAACCAGACACATGTGGACAATGGTCAAGAGACTTGAGTGGGTTATTAAAAATATTACAAAGGAAACAAAGACATGAAGTTTGGAGGTGCATGCACTGGGAAAGGTCAAAGGGAGAGTTGGAAGGGAGGCATGAGGGGGTGGACTGAGTTACATACATGCATGAAATTCTCAATGAATGCCAAAATTTAAAAGGTATGACTTCCATAGGACCTGAAAAGTTTTATTTCCCCAAAGTTAAAATGGTGCTAGAGCCTTCCAGAAAAAGAAGGTAAGACTCTACTTCTGAGGACACCACACGTTTAATAAGACATGGGATTTGGAGAGGAGTGATATAGTTATGACCTGGAAGTCTCCTCATTGAAGCCCAGCTCTCAGAGATTCAGAAGGAGCCATACAAGCTACCAATGGAGGAACTGTCCTGTCCAAGTATAATTCCAACAACCACAACAATGACCTACTGGCCAGGTTCTCTGAGAGGTGCAGTAGTGGTGCTTACATTCTTGGGGTAAGAAACAGTAGCCCAATATATGTAAGGCCTTTTCAACGGGAGAGAATTCATGCCCGCTTCTGTAAAGTTAGCCAACAGTGCCCAGTGAGCCATGGAACCTGGAAGAAAGCCCACTACTGTCCATTTCTTTAGTGGCATAATCTCTAACTGCAGTCTAAGTACCTAGAAAAGTGGTTCTTGTCCTTCATCAAAGAAGCTTCTTTTTGCAATATTGCAGAAAGCCATGCCTGGTCAAAATGTAGAGATTAACTGACCATGAGTGCCAAGCCCTAATTTAACACAGTCCTGACATGTAAGGTTCAGGGACTGTTACAGAGAGGAAGCACACATCTCCATTCATCTTAAGAAAGCCAATAGGTATTAGAAAATGAAAGACTCTCAGGAGTCAAAATTGAATGTGATGTGAACGTGATGGTCCTTGACATATCTAAATACACTTTAAGGAAAAGGAAGCATTTTGGTGAATAAAATAAATGGAAAAGTAAGCCTTGCTTATAGACATATAATTATTGAGATAAATGAAAAGATTGTAAGAACCAGAGGACCAGGTTATTGACTGCAATGTAGTCTTACCAAAAAAAAAAAAAAAAAAAAAACCCACACAAAACCAAACAGTAAGAGTGGTTCTTGAATGACTTGGAGGAGGGTGGGAAGTCTAGACAAGATATTTTGTATAAATTCTCTAGTAATTAAGAAACATAGCATTATTATACATGATATTTTAAGAAATCTAAGTAGCGACATTACTGTATCAACGAGCATTTCTGTGAATTCTGCAACTGATCACGTTTTAGGCTAGACCGGTGGTTCTCAACCTTCCTGATGCTGCAAACCTTTAATACAGTTTCTCACGTTGTGGTGATCCCCAGCCATAAAATTATTTCATTGCTACTTCACAAGTGCAATTTTGCTACTGCTGAGATTCCTAATGCAAATATCTGATATAAAGGTTATCTAATATGTGACCCCTGACCCACGGGTTGAGAACTACTGTGTTAGATCATTTCCTTCAAGAAAAATGCACCAAGTGAAGAACCACTAGTCTTTGGGAAGCTGGGAGGGAAAATCTAATCTTCCTTACATTACACTACCTAGGTTTCCCTCTGTGTTCTGCTTTAGCTCAGCTATGCAAACATGGCTAGCATGGCCATCTTACTGAGGCAGAAGGAAAGGAAGTCTTGGCATGCTCATAGACTCTATAACCTCAGGTCTGTTTTATCTGACTACTTGGCGTAGGGCTTTCTTTAACTTCTTAAAATCTTATAGCAGTTGGATTTGTAGGGCGAAGAAACAACTAACTCTAAAAGAGGAGTTTTTCATCTTCAATGAAGAGGGGAAGTGAACAGGTCTTTACCACTCAACCATACGTAACCGTTGCGTGTTCTTTTGTTAAGACTTTTGTGATCTTGCCCATGTTACGTGAAAACATTATACAGTATTACTTCATTCTATTCCGAAACCAACGTGTCACGATTCACCTTCTTATGAAAGAAGGTAGGAGCCAGGAAGGGATAGACTCTCAGGAGTCAAGGTTGAATGTAATGGTCCTTGGAATATCTAAATGCACGTTAACCAAAAAGAAGCATTTTTATTAATGAGTGAAAAATGTGGAAAAGGCATGCTAAGGTACCATTTTAAGCACATTTTTATTAAGAAGAATGAAAAGTATCCCATAAAAACATGGTACTTAGACGTCAACAAGGAACCCTAAAACGATCTAATGCCTTCCATCAGTCAGGTGTCACATCAACAATTAAAAGCATACACTTTCTCCAATCAACAAATTATCTGTCCTTGGTCCTGATGTGATGGAATGCAGTCATTGTGACACTGGGCTTTGAAAGATATGGTTTGTTAATAACTGTTCTGCTGAAGGGAGCAGGAAGTTTATGTATTCCCACTTAAACAATAGAACACTGTGGAGACTCCAGATAACATTAGGGAGACTAAGTTCATTATTACCCATCTATGAAGTTTCCATTTGAAATTGCAGATAGAGACAGAGACTCAAATATAACAGATAGCTACACTGTTTGAGCATGACAAACCCAGGCGGACCTTTATAGAGATACAAAATTAACACTGCTCTCTGCCTGCACTTGAATGTTAGGTCCAAATGGTAGGTCCCCTTTGAGGTTACAGTTTAGAGTAAAACAGATTTATTAATAATCAATGTGCTCATATGTTGTCAGCTCATTCCAAGATGAAAAACAACAGCAAACTTAAGCCAAGAATCATTTTCTATTTTCCTTCTCACTGTATGCGTTGTATAAGAACCCCATTGGTCCTGTTTTAGCTAGTGATGTCTAATGCAGGAAGACAGGAATAAGCAGAGTAGAAAGCACCTGCCAGCTCTATTTCCCCCTCTCCTTGATTAGCATGAAACATTAATAGAGCTTTCAGAAATTCTGGCCTGAAATGGGCTTTGCCTAAGAACATGACTGTCTTTACTGCACAGAAAGCCACTGTCATTTTAAAAAAAAAAAAAGGGCAGATAACCAAAGAAGACTCTCCCTTGAAATTTATACCTTTTTTTCCGTACAATGACAAATTATTTTAATAATGGGAATCACATGCAGTGCCATTTGTATAATGTTTCCCATAAAATCTCCCCATTAAATACGCTCCTTCACTTGACTCGTCTCCTCTTTTTAAGGAATGACACACGCGGAATGATACATCATGCTTTCTTATAAAGAATTGAAAATGAACATACAGTAATGGGTTAACATACATTTTAATAAAATTTTCATTGTTGTGCGTTTCGCTTCCCAATACTGAAAACCGGGGATGTTCCAGTAACCCCAGGCAATGCCTAGGGGATAAAGCAAATCATCTGATACTGGGAGCTTTTCACCTATGCATTCTTCTGCAGGAAAAAATATTCATAAGTACTCAAGAAAATCAGATGTGCTCCAAAAACTATTATTTCTGGCCTTAATAGCCCTCACCACCTATTATAGGTAACCATACGATATGACTAAAATGAAAAGATACTTTCGAGACTGCTGGAATTTTCGGAGGCCTACGTAAAATCCTAATTTTCCTTGCAGGCAATAGTAAGATTGATTTTGGTTCTGTCACGAACACAAAAACCAAAATAGACAACGGGGGTTCAACTAAGAAAGTCACAGAAATGGTTCTTGCAGTCCCATTAGAAATCCACCCACATAAACAGTGGAGCATTTAAGTTTCAGGCCTGTAGGTTTTGATTGACTTATGCACTGGTTATATGAAGCAGGCTGTTAATTTGCAAGGCAGCGTGCACGCAGTGAAGCTGTCCTCCCAGGCAGCTCGTCAGCAGCACGCTCGATGTCCTTGCGTATGATCTCCTAAGAGAGCAAACACGGCAGCAAAGTGCCCTAGGTAAAATGAAGTGTCTGCCACCCTTTTATTAAAACACAGTGTTTTGCGAGGCCTCCCGCCCACGGACCTTTCCTCCCCACGTGGCTGTGATGGGGCAACCGGAATGAAACGAGGGGCCAAGAAAACGTTGTGCACAATTTCTTTCTGATGGTTCTGTAAACAAAGAATCCCCACAACATCTTATTTTCACATTCAGGAAGCATCATGCTAGATGATGAAAGAACTTATTCTCTGAATGTTTAGTTAAGAGAAGCTGTTATTTAAAGTACTGAAAAGGCACTTTTTTGTTCTATTAAGGATTTTTTAAATCAGTTCCTAGAGAGATGATAGCATTGCTTTCAAAATAAGAGAGAGAGCTAAATGAAGCTCGGCGGAAATGCACCTACGACAGTAACGTTACTGAGAAAAACTGAACGTCAGAGCAAGGAAATGTTCAACAAGTCCAGTGAGCCACCCAATGGCAGGATTCCTACAGAGATCTCGCACATGCCCTGAGATGTAAATTTCCATTCTACGCTGTTTCTCCTTATAGCCAACCCTGGGCTGCCTGCATTGAAAGTATGCAAAGAAAACTTCTCTGATCTCTTGGCATTTTTTAAAGCATCCTGTGGTCAACGTACGTGGAACCCAGCCTGCGAAGGGACAAGCACTCTCCAGTGACACTGGCGACTGAAGCTGACTTTCATTGCTGGACTCTGAGGAGGAACCCTACCAGTCCGTCATAAGCACTATGAGTCTCCACACAACATTACCGGGTGCCCTAGTTACTAAGAAATCAAATCAAGATTGTTTCCAGCGTCATATCCTTACCAGCTACTACTAAAGAGACGGATGAAAATCTCGAGCATTTGAAATACTAACATGAAAACAGGCTTTTAAAAATGAGTGAGAGATATCAGATCATCATGGTAGAGGGAACTTAGAGTAGGCACCTGTACGTCTCAAGCTAAATGCTAATCAATCGGTTCACAGAGACACAAGGCTTAATTCCAAAACTATTAACGCGAAGCAATAGAATAAAGGGAAGAACGCATATTCACTACCCACGCTGCATTTTCTAGTAAAGATGTGTTGCACCCTGCTAGCTTGTCAATCTTTAATAGAGACTCATCAATTATTTGTGGGCAGGAGATTGAAACGGCTAATAGCTCAAATCTATTCCACCATCTCACAGAACCAGTAGCTCGAAATTAATGCCCGTATTTTTCCTTAAATTAAGTTTTTCTTAAAAAATGAAAATACATGCTTTATCTTGGCATAAATTTAGCATGCAAGCAAATCGGCAAACATCTATTATTCTCCTGATAATTAAAAAAGAGAAACAGAATATTTTTCAATGTCTAAAACAAAAGAGAGAGAGAGAAAAAAAAGATCCCTGGTGTTTGTGTTTTCCAACATTAAAACTACCGTAGAACTCAGCTTAAGTAAATTTTTATGAAGAAAACGTCGCAGAGAACACCCAGACTTACATTGCTTCCCTCGTGACTGACATCATCTGAGCCTGTCCTACACAATGTATATATCAAAATATATAGTTCAAATGCAGAGCATTCCCCATAAAACAAAGCCTACTTGCTTCTATCTAATTAAAAATGAAGTTTCTTTGACATTAATAGGTAGCAGAGCGAATTTATAGGCAGACTCAGAGCACTCAGTCAAAAAAGTTAGCCTACAACTTGAGAGAAGGCAGGTTTTGCCAATCACATGCCAAGAATCTACCCTCCCTGACCCCAGTCATCTCTCAGATAGCGGATACTGGCTTTCTTTGCACATCAGAAATACGCCAGCAGAGACGGTTCATGAGGGAAATAGGAAAGCAAGTCACATTTGAGCACACAACAAATGCTCCCAAACCTTGACCCACTACATGCAACAGTCAGTGAGCAGCGACCCAGCACCCAGCGATGTAAGGATGGCCAGGCACTGGGGTCCTCCCACCTCGTCCCCGTCCATCCTACCGCGGGATGCTCCATTTCCTGCACGCAGCAGGTTTTTAAACAAATAATAAAAGGAGATTTGCATTATCATTACAAGCTAGTACCCGAACAACGGCGCAGAACAGATGACACACTTACTGTAATGTCCCATGAAGCAAAGTTCCCATCTAGAGAGAGGCACTGTTTGATTATTCCACTCCCCTGAAAAAGGGTTAACCATTATGAAGAAACATTATGCCAGACATTAGCAGACAGCCTACTTAGAGATTACATTTTTTCCATACATGATAAATCCTGGGTAAACCTGTTTTTCTTTTTAAACACCTTGCAGAGTGAAGCCTCGCACTGCATCTAGTTGCCAAAGCACAATCAATATGGAAGGAGCGGTATTTTATGATTGGAGAAGTTGTTGTGTTTTTGGTGGTGAAATTCATTATTTAGTATCTGAACCCTCAGCATCTCAGTATCATTTATTCATAAAGTCCCTTTTTGCCAGGAGGAAATGGATACAGCTGTAGAGAGGGAGAGAGAGAGGAGAGAGAGAGAGAGAGAGAGAGAGAGAGAGAGAGTGTGTGTGTGTGCATGAGAGAGAGGGAGAGAGAGGAGAGAGGGAGAGGGAAGTGAGACGGATTGATGATATTGATCAGGCACCATCTTGAAACAAAGGCTAGGTGCTCTATTTTAGTTGACAACTGTGACACATAAAAAACAAGCACAAGAGGGGGAAGGCTGGGGCCTTGAACATCACAAGCTTTAAAAAAACGTTTGAAGAAGCCATTATGACAAGCCGATCTGGAGAAGCTGCTGCTGCAAGAAAAAAAAAATGTATTCAGAAGAGTCATTAAAAAATGATGCTTTGTTTGCCTTGTGAATATGAGGTTTCCAGCTTGCTGCAGAGCTCGCACCTACAGAGGAAATGAGAAGAGCTGCACACTGGCTGCAGTTACGTTGCTTTCTTTCCTGGGGGGCAGGGGAATGGTGGAAGGCCGGGAAGGGGTAATGGGGAGAGGAAGGGCCAGCACTGTCTTTCCTTTAAGCGTAAACGTATTTTTTCCTGAAGCGTGACTTTCCACATTTTCCTCAACGCCATCATCGGTCCTCAAAAGAGTTGACCATTTTCATATCGGATTCATTTATTCCTCCTGAAGTGGTTGAATAATTTAGATGCCTTCAAAGGCATTAACTAACACCACCGCATCCCTGTACACTTTTAGTACATTGTTGGAGCAGCACCCAGCTCCTGGCGTCCGATCACAGATGATATTTTCTGCTGTCCAATCATGTGCATGGGTGGATGCCACAGGGGAATCATTGAAATCAGACACAGGCTCGTTATTTGATCCATCCAGAAGGGGGCTTGGAGATCTGACTTGCAAGTTTTGTGGGTCCCTCTCTAGACAGTGGTGTGAAGCTGTAAATGAGAGTGTCTTGGCCGCCCTCCAAGCCAGCCAGGAGTTGAGTTCGTGTGTGTGTGTGTGTGTGTGTGTGTGTGTGTGTGTGATATGTATATATATATATATTACATATGTATGTATGTAATATATCCTAGCAGAACTTAGACCCATGGAGCATGGTTCTATATCACCTTTGCTACTGCCTGTGCTGGTAAGACACAACGGCGAGAGCATATATAGGTCAGCAAAGGTTTTGCCCAGTACAATGTGCTCATCCTGGGATGAGTGACTAGGACAGAAGGAAGGAAGAGATAATATCCCTTTGCTTTGCATCTCCAGCTTCCTCATGAGCATTTGGTTGGATGAAAGCATTTCATATTCAGACTGACTGGTGGCAAACAGCCTTACTGTGTGACTTGAGAACAGTTTCCTCTCTCTGAACCTTTGGGTCTACACCTGAAAACTATGAAATGGGCTTTGGTGCAGAAGTTAATGAGATTCATGATACGCTCCAGGTTCGTACTAGTGTGGCCATTGCAGTGGCAGTAGTCCAGTTTTGTTGTTTTGTTATTCCTAAGAGGTGACAGTCTCCACATTATACTTCGGCAAATCTCATGGGGCAGACAGGCGCTCGTCTAGTGCCAGAGCAGTGCTGTCTGTCTCACGTTCCCAGAAGGCAGTATTGGTGCTGGACAGAAGGGGACCAGTACTGACTTAGGAACAGTTTCACCAAAGTTTGATCGCACTGCTGTGTGGTCATCCTATCAACACCAGCCAAGTTTTCTCTTCCTGTGCAACAACTTTGATTCAGGAAAATAACTAATGCCACTCTGTGTTAAAATATATTGCTAAGACTTCACCCTACCCAAGCTATCATTCCAATTTCCTGAGGGTCTCTCCTCCCTCTCCCTCTCCCTCTCCCTCTCCCTCTCCCTCTCCCTCTCCCTCTCCCTCTCCCTCTCCCTCTCCCTCTCCCTCTCCCTCTCCCTCTCCCTCTCCCTTTCTCTCTCTCTCTGTGTGAGTGAGTGTGTGTGTTGTACTGTGTAACAAAAGAATCAGAAAAGACTCTGGGATCTCCTCCTGTTGGGTGCCTGGATCTAGCAAAACACATTAATTACAATCTTCCTTCCTTCGGCTCCCCGTCTTCTACAGCACATGCTAACCTGCGCCAAAGCCGTGAGCAGAGACGGGCTTTCAGCTTGCTTCCCTCCTGCCTGTTGGAAGGTCTGTGTGCAGTTGCTGGTGCTGCGGTTTGTACGTGAAGAACTGTTTTGCCCTTGCAAAGGATCATGCATTAAAATTTATATCTGCCGGTGTGCCATTTTGGGATACTCTGGAACCTGCAGGGAATAGGATTAAACCAGAGGTCCTGAGTCCTGTGGAAATGTCTTCAGGGTTATCTTCCTTTCTCCTCAGCTTGTCTTCCATGAGGGCCACAGTCTCCGCCATCTGTAGACACCATAGCCACCACCATGAATTAGTGTATCACGGCAGGTCTGGAAATACTGAATCAAGTAAACTTTCACGGAAACTTCTGAAGCTGTGAGCCTTTATAGATCTTCCCTACCTTAAGTTCTTTCCTGTCAGGCATTTTATTTGGTGATGAGAAAGTTAATGAACATACGTGGAGACTTAGAAAACTACAGACCAGGAAAGCCTCAGAGTCATTTACGCACACTGAGATAAGGTTCCCATTCATCTCAACATAGCAACAACCTGCTAAGACTTACAAGGTTTAAAAATGTTCCTTAGGTGTGTAAGACACAGAAAGAGAGAGAGGGACACCGTAGGGACACTTTGACCACAGGACCTTTGCACCTCCTCTTTGCAAGGTCTAGTATATTCTTACACTAATAGTCAAACTGACATTTCACCTTTCCTTTATCATCTCTAATGTCATCCTCCTGTCAAAGTTAAGTTAAAAGTTGCAGTTCCTACCTCCATATTCTTTATTCTTTTTTTGTTGCATGTTATATTAAGCAACATGTCTTTATGTATGACTATAAATAGATAATACATATGTATAAATATTGCCCTATTTCCTACTCCTGTAAAAGTTCCCTAAAACTCATATTTTTTTAAATAATATAAGTGAAAAGGGGCATTTAGTTTTACACACTTTAGTTTCATTCCCTGGCCTGACAAAAGCCTAGATAGATAAAGGTGTCACTTATTAATAATTAATCCTTTTACTAATACTCCCATCTATTTTAATCAAGTGACTTTAGAAATGTCTCTTGATAGCTTCAGGAGGGGAAGTCATTGCCAGGGGCACCAACTCTGGGATTAGAGAGTTGGAACATTGAACCCTACCCCTAAAGTTGAACAAGGAGAAAGAAGCTGGGAAGTTGAATTAGTGATAGTTGATGATATAGTCATCTAGTATCCCTATGGAATGAAGTCCCCTAGCCATGGAAAAGCACTCCGGGTTTGGAAAGCAAGTCAAGATGCTGGGAAGATGTGCGGTTGAGGAGGGTGGAGTTTCAGGTACTTCTTGTTCCATCTAGCCCACTGTGTCCCCAGCTTCTAAGTATAGACTTCATGAAGTAGTTTGTGTAAAACATTTAATATATGAGGTTTTGTATATTCTTCAGAATAAGCCAGGAGTCATTATCTAAGGAGTTTGTGTGTCTTTTAGTTGTTGGTTGGTTAGGTTTTGATCGTGGTTAAATCTTGTACCTGACATATAAGGAGTTTGTGAAATAGAGTGAGTAAATTCAGCTCTCCTCCTTACTGTTTCTCAACTTTCTTCTTCTTGAACTTTGGCCCCATTTGTGTCTCCTTCTCCTCTCCCAGCAATCTTTCATTCTCTACCTCCTCTTTTCTATCCACTGGCAAAGATATCGACCAGTCCCTCGTCCTCCGACTGTGCTTCTCCCTTGACTCAGTTTTAGACCTTCATAGGCTGCTGGACTGTGCGAAAATGGAAACTGCAGGTTCGACTGCAGCCTTGTGTTCCTGTTTGCCCATCAGTCATCGCACCCTCTCTGTGTGCCCCACACAGTTCTGCTGGTAGGACTTTCTATCACCGGGACCAAATTCTTGCAAAGAAGAAGGAAATGTTTAAAAAGATGAAAGACTTATTTTGGTTATGGTTAGAGTCTGCCTGTGATGGTCTGACTCCATGACCCCAGGCCTGAGGTGAGTTTGAACAACATCGTTTCTGAATATAGTGTAGCAGCAGAGTCCACCATCGCATAGTAGACAGAAAACAGAAAGAGAAGGAGCTAAGCACAGGATACATCTCAAAAGAGACACCTCTAGTAACATATGTTCTCCAGCTAGGTCCTAACTGTCTCTAGAACTCCTCAAACAACCCTGCCAGTAAGAAGAAAGGCTTGCCTTCAGAGCACGAAGTATAAGGAGGGATCCTTTATTTAAACCCTGTCTCACACACTGATATTTCTACAGACTTTGATTACTTAGAACATCCTTCTCCTGATTACTTGTTCTCTTTGGAGCTCACGACATTTCCCCCTCGTGTCTGAGCTCTCTTTCTTCTCCTCTGCAGCTGCTGTTTGCCCTTCAACAGCTCCACATTTTCTTAAAATAAAAATCATGTTGAATTCTCACTCTTACTGGCAAATTCTATTTAGTTCATGATAATAATCCCAGAACTTAGAAAACTGAGGCAGGAGAATTAACAGGAGTTCTGAGTCAGCCCGGGTTATAATATGCAACCCTGTATTGAAAAAGTAAAGTAAAGTAAAACGAGATCCCAAACCCGAACCCTGTATTTAGTGATCTCGACAAATAAGTTTACATCAGCAATGTAATAGGTGGTTCTTAAAAATCACATCCCCTCACAGGACCTGGAGGCCTCCTCCTCCTCCTTCTCTAAGGACCAGCTTTTGCTGTCCTGGAGGATATTATACAAGCTTCTAAGACATGCGAGCAACCAATAGCCCTACCTCACTATAACCTCTATGAACCACAACAATGACTAACAGCATGATCATCCTAAGGGTGGCCTAGTGACATTTACACCTTGGTGGTGACAGCTCCATAAATGGATTTAAGGCCTACTCGCATAAGAATAAAATGAAGCTGGATTCTGGAAAAACAGCCAGCTACACAGGGAATAGTGAGCTATTGATCCCAGAGAAGACCTGATTACCCCCAGTCTACTAAATGAGCACAATTCTTTACTGAATTTAAAATATGTATCCTTATATCCACTCGCCCAATAAACTTCTTTTTGCAAATACACAGATCATTACAGAAGACGGACGGAGAGTGTTACCACAACTGGTCACAGAGCAAAGGACAAAAAGTTAGCGGTGCTCAGCCTCATACAATACACCTACAGATCACTTCTGCACCTGTGGTTCAGGGAACACTGTGGCAGAGGGCACAGGAGGATTGTAAGAGTCAGAGGACCAGGAAATCACCTGTGAGAACGTGTCTCCTCAGAATGGGAGGGAAGCGTCACCCGTGACTCCTTGGCACTGGGGCTGTCTAAATAAGGCCTGAAGAAAGACACCACCAGAAATGATGGCAGAGAGAGGGAGATCTCAAGGGCCCACAGACCACAAACTGCAGGCAGCAGAGAAAGGCTGAGCACCACAGAAATAGCCGTACACAGGGATAGGCCTCCCTAATAGGTTGTCCAATACTAAGTGATCAATCCAGAAATTGCATTCAGATACAAGGAATTCTAATCAGACAGAGTGGGTTGTATTTATATATTCAGGCATATTTTAAGAGAAAGCAAGGAGTAATGCATAGAATGGGAAAGATAAGAAGGAGAAATATATATATGTACATATATATATATATATATATATTTTCCCCTAACTGACATGTTATGAATTTTAGTATTGTATTTCTACCCACTGCTGTGCTTTACTGGTAATGGAGAAGTTGTGATATGGAATACAGACCCATACACTGGTGAGCCACTTCCTTAAAATGGAACTGGAAACTCGGTGTCATCATTCACCTCTTTAATCCCAGCACACAGGAGGGAGAAAAAGGCAGATCTCTGTAAATTCAAGGCCACTATTGCCTGCATAGCAAGTTCCAGGCAGGACAGGCTACATAGTTTCCACTGACCCTGACCCTTAGCTAAAATAAAAAAGAATTTGGTGCTACTTTAGTCTGTCATGGGTCCTTCTGTGCATAAGGAATATAACTCAGGGAAGTTACACGCCTTCTCTCAGTCCTCTTAGAGGATGACATAAAAGGCCACAGCCGTCTGATACAGATGTTGATTACGGGATTATAAATAAAAATAAATCCAGGAATAACACACACTCTGGTGTTCAATCCCTGCAATCCCAAGGGAAAGGGTTCTCTCTAAAGCTTTTGGGAAAAGGTAGTCTCGTGCTGAGTTTCAAAAATGAGGAAGATTATCCAGTTGCACCAGGGTAGAAGGTGTAAGAGCCAAAGGACCAGGAAGTCAGCCATGAGAATGTGTCTCCTAGGAACAAGAGGGAAGCCCCAAATAACAATAGTCATATAAAAGAAGAAGAACTGTGCTGTGGGCAAGAAATTGTAAATGTTTAAATAAACAAACAAAGAAAGAAGCAAGCACATAAATAAATAAATATTAAATATTTTTAAAATGTAGATTTTACATCTAATATATTAGCAGGTTTTGTATACCAATGGGTGTAAACCTTGGGGTGGATCATGGAGGACATTGACTATTTCACTAAAAATTTTTAATTTTCTTCTATATTAGATATTTTACCATATTTATTAGTTTCCACATGTGTTTTATTTATTGCTTTGAAATGAAACAGACGAGACAATAGTGGCGATACCAAAAATTAAATTGAGGGCAGCATATTTAAATTCGTTTCTATGTTTTCTGATTACATATATTAGGTGGCAGATTTGAAATCTCCCTCACTCCAGGAAGTAGGAGAGGAAGAATCCCGATCAGTCGAGAGCTGAGGGCTCAGCATTGAAATGTGTTTTTACAACGTATTCATTACATCTGTAACTGACCCATATAATAGGTTGAGCATGTTTATTACAGATATTAATTCAGAACGTCTACAGCATTAGGGTGAAGTAAGATGTCAAAACCATTTAGCGAAATCTATATTCCGATTAAGATTGCGTGCGCCGAGTTGCTCATTCACTCACATAGTCCCGGGCAACGACCATCCATCCTATGTTTACATTCTACATTTAATCACAAGGGTCCAGACCATTTGGTAAACTAAAACCGCCCATTGTTCAGTCACACCGGTATCAGTAAGTAAAGAAATAACGTAATACGAAGTATAGAAACCTGATAAAAATACATGGCCTAAAATAAATACCATGAACTCGAATTAATGATATGACTTATCTACAGTGTGGAATCTTAGAGCTGAACCATCTGAAGAAATCAGGAAGGGACCTTGGCAATTCCTTCTCTCACCATTTTGTCTTACAGATAAAAAAACTAATTTCTATGGCTTTGGTTTTTTTCTGCTGGTTTCCACAATATAACAATATTATTTATAACTTTATGCCAGTGCTTGCAAAAATAATATATATTTTAAAGTGATAGGACAAGTATATGTGATTAAGGTTATATTATCACCACTATGTAGTTCAGAAATTAATATGGCAAGAGCTCCATCAATAAAACACCCAAGATGCTACCATGGTCACTGCTAGGGAACTGTCAGTGAATGTCAGGAATGCACTAAAGTCATTTGGGATCTAATTGGAGGCCAGCTCTTCCTACTCAATCCGTCTCTCACCTGCCTCTCTAAAGATCCAGTGCATCTGTTGATCTCTTCTAGAGAAAGCGCCAATGGCAAGCGTTTATTGCATGTGGAGGGTTCTCTGCAACACACACAAGGCCCCATAGCGGTCTCCACATTTATCTCTCATCGGAAATGCCTGGGAGCACAGATATTTCAGATTTAGAACTTTTATATTATATTTTGTAAACATAAGATTTATGGGTATGTGTAGACTTTATTACACATAACATAAAGATAATACATGACTGTGATCTTGTCAGGGGTGACCCTGCTGGGTGGCTCCCAGCTGAAGTTTTTAAGAATGTGTGACTAAAAATTTTGACAGCACTGAAGTGCCCAGCACAGTGTTGCAGATCCAAGTGGCTCCCTCTGCTCATCTCAGATGTGGACATGCTCTGTTTCTGAATCCCAGGCTTTCTATTTGTTGGCTAAACACTTCAGATTTATTCATTCATTCATCCTGTCTGTCTGTCTGTCTGCCTGCCTCTCTGTCTTCCTCTGTCTGCCTCTCTCTGTCTCCCTGTCTTAGTCTTTCTCTGCCTCTGTGTCTCTGTCTCTGTCTCTTTCTGCTTCTCTGTCCTTCTCTGTCTGCCTCTTAGTATCTGTGTCTTTCTGTCTCCCCGTCTTAGTTTCTTTCTATCTCTGTGTCTGTCTTTCTCTCTCTCTGTCTCTCTGTCTCTGTCTGCCTCTCTGTCCTGTCTGCCTCTCTTTGTATCTGTGTCTTTCTGTCTCCCTGTCTTAGTTTCTCTCTACCCCTGTGTCTCTGTCTGTCTTTCTGTCTGTCTGTCTCTCTGATTTTATAACTAATTTTCAGAAATAACCATCCCCCAGTCCAGCAACACGGGGCCCAGGTAGGCAAAGCGAGCCTGATACAACCCCTGCCAGTAGCCATACAGCACGGGTGGGGCATAGCACTCTTGAGATGTCCCCACACAGCGAGAGGCCCTAGGCACCACTAAGTTGAACAAGTAAGTGGTGAAGAGATGGAGGAGAATGAGAAGCAGAAAGATGTGTATACAATGAAGAACTGCAGACTCAAGGGTGGTGAGGAAGAGCTTGGTCTGTGTAGCCAGTGATGCCACCTGGAACCATGGTGGGGTCCTGGTTCATGCTGCCACCTGGGCCTTATCTGAATCTGTTTGCAGCAATAGGAGTGTGGATGGGGAGTCTCTTACCACCAATGGCCAGGTGGATGTCCTAGTCTGAGCTTCCTCCTGGGGCCTTGTTGATGTATGAGGGCTGTGCAAAGGTGGCCCCACCCCTCATATGAGCATTGTGAGATAATTGGCCCTGAAGACATAGAGCAGGAGAGCTGGCCCTACCCCTCACCTATTGAAGTACTCTGGAGAATGGATGTCTTCCATCCATGTGACCACACATACATCATCCAGAAAGCAGAGTAGATCTGGCCCTGCTAGCATGGGCACAGGACAGCCGACCCTGAGAACATGAGAACTGGAGAGTTGCCTCTGCCGGCTGTAGCATTTGGTAACGTAGTTAGGCCAGTGCTGGTGAGAACACTCTGGTGGTGTGGGTGTGTGAGAGCTGGCAGGCCGACAGTTTAGATGCTTCTCAGGCCTAGATCCAGGGTTCTGAACTGGCCCATGCCAACATTTACCCCATTTAGAAACTGCTGGAGCATGTGAAAGGGTCAGTCCCACAGATCAAAAGCTGCGGGATCTCCATGAGATATCCAAGAGGAGCCCTGGTGAGGATCCAGTATTGATTGTGTAGCAGAAGACAGAAGCCTCAAAGCAGGCTCACTGCAATGAACATTTGCAAGTAAAATAAAAGTTTGCACAAAAGAGTGT
The DNA here is from genome assembly GCF_021556685.1 of Rattus norvegicus. Lineage (NCBI taxonomy): Eukaryota > Metazoa > Chordata > Mammalia > Rodentia > Muridae > Rattus > Rattus norvegicus. The sequence goes on along the minus strand of NC_141548.1, from coordinate 86,665,547 downwards.
ACTGTGAGACACACTGTGACACACTGCTTCCACGGTGACATTTTTTTCTTTTGGGGATGGTTGCATACAAAGGAACAGGGAGAAGGGTGATTGGGGTATATGATGTGAAGTTCACAACGAATCAATAAAAAGTTAAATAAAAATATTTAAATATATAATTTCATGGTTATTTACTTTGAACACCTAAATACTCATAGCTCATGGAATGGAATATATATCATTTGAGGCATCTGCCTTGTTTATATTCTTAGCATTTACCACTGAAGCCTCCACAGCAGAGGTCCTGGAGGCTCAGATGAGTGACCTCTTACCTTCATCTCAATTTCCTTTCCCAGGTGACTCCTGACTGCCACTCTGCACCCCACTTAGCAGCTCGCCCCAATTGTTCATGCTCGGGGCTGCAGCCAATCTCTCCACTCCTTTAGCATACCAGGATGTCTTCCTCTAGCCTTCATACCTGCCATTCTTTGTGTGTGAGATGCAGTTGTCTGTTGGTAACACCAGGGGTGCCCTCCTCAGCTTCAGATCTCACTGAAGTGTCATAGGACCAAAGGTACAATTATATTGTTATTGTTGTACAGCATCTCATAATGACATACGAGTCTATACTTTGCTTTTCCATATCCACTACCTTGTTCTCAACTGTTTCCAGGGATTTACGTCCCCTCTGTTCTGCAGAGAGGTTCTACAGATTGACATTCATGATGAGAGAAAGCGTGCGCTGTTTTTCTGATCTGACCGTCTCCAGCTGTGTCTACTTTCAGGACCATTTCACTGTGTTTCATCATGGCTGAGATAAGTGTACAAACAGCACCACCCTTGTAGAGTTGTGAGGATCCTGTTTGCACTAACATTGATATAAATATAAACATCTTGGCACAGTGCAGATATATTCTATTGCCAAAAAAAAACTCAAATAAGCATCTGTCAACCAATATTCAATAGGCTTTAAGGTAACATTTCAAAAAAAAAATCTGTGGATTCTAGGATCTCCGGAGTTTCCATGCCAGTGTGTAAATATGTGCAGAAATTAAATGTCCTCCATAATAGTATTCTGATTAGATTTGAAAACCGCACCATAAGAACGGGCTTCATGGTACTGTAATCCCAGTCCAAAGTCCATGACCATGGAGGCCCTAACCCCTAGGTTAGAACCTGTTATGGTTATTTTACTAAAACATCATGCTGTCTGTTAATTTCTTTCTAAATATTTATGTTTATGCTTATAAATTTGGACTGCTCTCAGCTTTGGCCTGAGATGTTTCTTTCTGCAGTGGGCAGCCATATGGTATTTAACTAGTCAGAGTACAGCAAACAAAAACAACAACAACAACAGACCTGAAGAAGGGACATCTTTCCCAATATCCTTACCACTACCAAGCTTAGGAACAACAAAGACGAGGAGACAAGAAGAAAGAGCTAGATGACGGGGAAGCAAACTCTAGAGTCAACAAGGCTGTGGAAGCCATTGTTTCGCACCAGGTTGGATTGTCTATGCAAGACCTGCGCAAGATTAGTCCAGCCCCAAATCCATAACGAATGGGAAAGTTGTTTTCCAGGCCTCACCCTTTACTAAGGAGCTATTGGCAGTTGATAGCAGGTTGTGGAGGGAGACTCAGTCTCTTTTTCTTTTTCTTCAGAATGTGGAAACACTGGTAGATTTCTCAGGCCCCATTGGATAATCCTATCTCCATGCACATATGCACTGCACTAATTGTACTTAGTGATCTCCGAGAGGGGAGTGGAAATGGGGGTGCATTATGAAGTTGTGACGGGGGAAACATATTGGCAGGGAATTTATGGAAACTTGGAGGAGGAAAATGAGGGGTAGATATAGTCATAGTTCATTGTATACATATGTAAAATTCTTAATTATAAAGAAAAAGTATTATTTAAAAAATGTTCAACTGTGCAGGTCTAAGTTTTCTACAGTGGGCTAGAAAATGAAGGCAACAGACAAATGTTTGGTCCCTGCTATGCTGCAGATGCATACTGCTATCGCTTTATTTGTTTGTTTGTTCTCCAAAGGTACTTATGTAAAGGAGTAGATCTCAGGAGTCAGGGGTGACTCAGTGTGCATTGCTGTCTATATGCAGATGAGGGCAGGCAAAATATAAGGCTAGAGGCTGTGATTGGGCAATGAAAAGGGAAGGCAGGGCTAAGAGTTTCAGAGAGAGAGAGAGAGAGAGAGAGAGAGAGAGAGAGAGAGAGAGAGAGAGAGAGAGAGAGAGAGAGAGAAGAGAGGAGACAGGGGACAGGGGACAGGGGACAGAGAGGAGAGAAGGATGAGAGGAGATGGAGGATGAGCACCAACTGGATCCTCATGGCTTGAAATCGCCACAGGTAGTTATGAATCTTGTACAAGAGAAATAGAATAATTTAGGGCGATTTGTCCAATCTAGTAGCACAGATTGTGTTTATATCAATTGAGTTTTGAGTTCTTTGAGTGGGCATTTTGTGAGTTGAGAATTTACTGACTGGTAATTTACAAGCCTCTGGAGTTTTGGTTTTACTGGGTTAAGGGGATTTGTGACAGCTAGCCACATGGGGTCGGATGGCTGGGAAGATACTAGCAGTTTGGAGGCAGGTGAACTGTGAGAAGTTGGGCTGACTGCAGCATGGGGATAACCATGGGGGCAGGAAGACCACCAAGGCCAGAGAGTAGCCAGTGATAGGATGGTTTGATTTTTAATAATTACATGAAACAAGTCAGGAAATGTTATGGACCACTGAGGTGGGATTTTATGAGAGGACCTTATATTATTGAAGGTTGCCTTCTAAAGGGATTGACATGTGACCCTTTTTTCTAGTTCATAAGGTGATGATTTTATCATGCATGTTTCACTCTGATGGTCCATCATTAGCCACCTTCAACAGAAGTCAAGTCTATGGGACTTTCAATCTCTATATTTCTGCAGTTAAAAAAAAAAAAACTTCTCTACTCCATAAATAGCCTCTGTATGTCTTTCATTATAGTAATAGATAGCTGATGAAGCACTTTTGTGTTTTTAAATATATCATTCTCCACTCTTTGGCACAACTTATACTTCTACCATTATCTTATAATCATTTTTGAGCAGTTACTTTTATGAAAAGAATCAAATAATAAATATTTCTCATGTTGTGAATCTTCTTCGTGGAAAATACCCAAGAGGTAAAACACTGGCACCTAAAATTAAAGGAATAAAATATGCATAAACTTCTTAATGTATAGATAAAAGGAGAACTCAATGTTTTCTTCATAAGAAATTCCTTTTCTAAGAAAGTGTTTCAACTAAAATATCTGGTAAACAAAAACAGAATTTTGAAACATTTTGACAAAAGATTTAATAATTTATCATCATTCGCTTCTTCCTTTGGAAGAATGTATAGATGTAAAAGTCATTTACATAAATGCGATAATCAGCAGTATAGAATTGGTTTAAAAATGACTAAGATTCCAAAGTTGCTGTATTAAAATTAGATACTAAATTTCCAAGAAAAGTGAAACCTTAAGTATTCTACAATTAACTTGGGAATCAGACCAAACCACAAAATTTCCGGAAGCTGTCCTAAGGACAATGAAAAGTTCAGAAACCTTCAACCTGAGGTTTGTAGATTTGGTGTAGGGCATGTAAGAGAACTAAGAACATAGAAGCTTGAATAAAGAAACAAAGATGTACAATATAAAGACAAATTTTAAATATACTTAATATGGAAGAAATATCTTCTGATGTCTTCAGTGTGAGAGCAACATCTAGATGCCAAGCTATTAAAATTCAGCAATAAATCGGGCAAGGCAGCGTATTACTCCTTGTATAGTTTGCTTGCTTGCTTGGTTGTTGTTGTTTTTGTTGTCTTTGTTTAGTGTTTTCTTGCTGTTGCTTTGTCTTGTTGTTTGTAAGATAGAAATTTGAAGGTCAGGTATTTATTACATATCCTCATTTCTCCTTGTAACCGAAAGAACAGAAGGCCTTTCCCTTCTGTCCCCAATTGTGTCTTACATTGCTAGAATGCTATAGGATATCAAAACAAGAAGGTAACATATATATACTGGTCACAGCTGTAGATAGCATTTCTAAGGTATTTGATTGATACCCTAATCCAACAAGATCTCCATACCCCTAGATCTGTTTCATCATGTGACAAGACCTGTTTAAGTCTCAAGGATTAGTGTGGATAATAAAGTAACAGAGACTGTGTCTTGATTGCCAACCTCCTTGACTCTAGAATCAACTGAGAAATTCCTCATGGAGTCTCTGAGGGACTTTCTTGGAGTCACTGAGTGGGGCAAAGCATCTCTTATAGGAGATAGGAAATTCCAGTGGTAACTCTGGTATATAGATGTCCTAGGAAGGCCGTGCTGGTGTGTGTTGATCCTCCCTCCCAGCTGCCTGGTGTTTTTATCCCATTACTGTTGATGCCATTCTTAACTGGCATCAGAATCCTTGATCTTCTAATATGCACCAAAGCCCAGACATCCCCAATGAATCTCTCAGGATTTCAGCATCACACTGAGATTGCTGAAGTATCCAGATTCTTTGACTGGATTCCTAATCTCTCAGCATGCAGATGGCCACTGTTGGATTAGCCAGATGTTACTCATTATAAGGTATTCCAGTGACCTTATCACCATATATATATTATACTTGATCATTTCTACTGTTAGTGTCTTGTGCATAAGGGAAAACATGCTTAAATCAAGGCCATAGAAGTCTAAAATGGTCATGCCCACCACATACACACAAATGAGGGATTCTTTTTTTTTTCTTTTTTTGGATATTCTTTAATTTACATTTCAAATATTATCCCCTTTGACCTCAGCCAACCACCACCCCTCCCCACCCTGACATTGCCCTGAAAAATGACCTTATTCGCCCCTCATCAGTGTTATGATTAAATTGGGAATCAGAACAAAGAAGGTATATTGTTTTAGGATGAAATGTTCTATAGATATCTGTTAAATCCATTTGGTTCATAACTTCTGTTAGTTTCTCTGTGTTTCTGTTTAGTTTCTGTTTCCATGATCTATCCATTGCTGTTAATAAGAGTGAGGTGTTGAAGTCTCCCACTATTATTCCGTGAGGTTCAATGTGTGCTTTGTACTTTGGTAAGACTTCTTTTAAGAACTTAGGTGCCCTTGCATTTGGAACATAGATATACAGGATTGAAAGTTCATCTTGGCAGATTTTTTCTTTGATGAATATGAAATGTCCTTTCTTATCTTTTTTGATAACTTTTGGTTGAAAGTCAATTTTATTCGATACTAGAATGGCTTCTCTAGCTTGTTTCTTGGGAACCATTTGCTTAGAAAATTGTTTTCCAGGCTTTTCCTCTGAGATAGTGTCTGTCACTGAGGTGTGTTTCCTGCAAAATGCTGGGTCCTCTTTACGTATCAAGTCTGTTATTCTATGTCTTTTTATTGGGAAATTGAGTCCATTGATGTTAAGAGATATTAAGGAATAGTGATTGTTGTTTCCTGTTATTTTTGTTGTGGGCGTGGAATTATGTTTATGTGGCTTTCTTGAGTTTATTGCAAAATTACTTTCTTGCTTTTGCTATGATGTAGTTTCCCTTCCTTTGTTGGAGTTTTCTATCTGTGTTCCTTTGTAGGGCTGGATTTGTGGAAAGATGTTATGGAAATTTGGTTTTGTCATGAAATATCTTGGTTTCTCCATCTATGTTAATCGAGAGTTTTGCTGGATACAGTAACCTGGGCTGGCATTTGTGTTCTCTTAGGGTCTGTATGACAGCTGTCTAGGATCTTCTGGCTTTCATAGTTTCTAGTGAGAAGTCTGGTGTAATTCTCATAGGTCTGCCTTTGTATATTACTTTACCTTGTTCCCTTACTGCTTTTAATATTCTTTCTTTGTTTCGTGCATACGTGTTTTGACTATTATGTGATAGGAGGAATTTCCTTTCTGGTTCAATCTATTTGGAGTTCTGTAGGATTTCATGTTTGTGGGCATCTCTTTCTTTAGGTTAGGGAACTTTTCTTCTACAATTTTTGAAGATATTTACTGGTCCTTTAAGTTGGGAATCTTTGCTCTCTTCTACACCTATTATCCTTAGGATTTCCTGGATGTTTTGGATTAGGAACTTTTTGTGTTTTACATTTCTTGATGGTTGTGTCAATGTGTTCTATGGTATCTTCTGTCCTTTAGAATTTTCTCTTCTATCTCTTATATTCTGTTGATGATGCTTGCATCTATGACTCCTAAACTCTTTCCTAAGTTTTCTATTTCCAGGGTTGTCTCCCTTTGTGATTTTTTTATTGTTTCTCTTTTCATTTTTAGAAAATGGATGGTTTTATTCAATTTCTTCACCTGTTTTGTTGTGTTTTCCTGCATTTCTTTAAGGGATTTTTGTGTTTCTTCTTTAAGGGCTTCTACTTGTTTACCTGTGTTGTCCTGTATTTCTTTAAGGGATCTATTTATGTCCTTCTTGAAGTCATCATCACGAGATGTGATTTTAAATTTAGGTCTTGCTTGTGTTGAGATATCCAGTATTTGCTTTGGTAGGAGAACTGGGCTCTGATGATGCCAAGTAGTCTTGATTTCTGTTGCTTAGGTTCCTGTGCTTGCCTCTCGCCATCAGATTGTCTCTGGGGTTAGCTGGTCTTGCTGTCTCTGACAGTGGTTTGACCCTCCTGTAATCCATGTGTTCATGATCCTAGAGACTGGCTTTCTCCCAGGGGTATCTGAATACAGAGAGTTGTGGGACCGGATCAGCTCTGGGCACAGGTGGAACTGGAAGGATCCTGTCCCAGACTACTCCTGGGTTCCTGTGTCCTGAGGGTTCCAGGCAGGTATCTTGGAGCAGAACTGGTAGTCTTACCTCTGCTCTCAGGTGTGTCAGAGCTCCTAGAGTCTGGCTTTTAGCTCTGTTCGCTGGCCCAGAAGGATCCTCTCCCTGACTGATCCTAGGTTCCTGTGTCCAGAGGGCTCTAGGCAGGTTCCTTTTGGGTCAGGAATGTAAGCAGAAGTGGTGGTCTCCCCTGAGTTCTCAGAATTGTCTGCACTTCTGATAGTCCAGCTCTCTCCCCCATAGGATTTGGGTACAGAAAACTGTGGGTGTGGGTCAGCTCCAGGTGCAGGCAGAAACCAGAAGGATCCTGTTCCAGACTTCAAATGAGGGATTGTTATAGAAATAGATGATTCTTGGTCTAGGGTATAATATATTGAAGATGAATTTGCAATACATGTCTTATGTCAGGAATGGGTGTGTATGTATCACTTTTGAGGACCTGTCAAAGAGAGGCGAGAGCTGATCTGAGGGGCTCTTTGTAATAACAGATGAATCAATGGAACATCAAAAGTGATAATGTTTACTATGAATGAAAATATCAGAACACTTTAAGTTTGTGACTCTATAATTACACTCTAAAAACCATCAGTGATCACCACTAGGTGTTGCTAGGGCACCAATTCATTATTCCACAAAGAGACTAAGGGGGAAAAAAGCAGGAGAAATTTTCCAGTATTAATTTAGATTTTTATATATCAAGTACTTTCTAGTAAAGAGCTAGGGAAATAAAGCCTCATCCTATTAAAGAACTGGGGTTATTAAATTCAGAAAGCAAAATTTTCACAAATAAATTAAGTGATGACTTCTCCAACTTCAAATTAGATGACAGACAGACTATGTAAAATTGCTACAAAACTCTGATGTAGTTGGTAAAACTTTTGACTTGGATGCACTGCCTAGAAAGCAACACTCCATTTCGTTTTCAAATAGAGAGGGAAAAGAAAAGAGATAGAGTAAGTTGAAAGGGAATGGGTGATTATGATCATTATATACATTTCACAAATGTATAAAATGTTTAAAGGATAAAAATACCATTTTTTTTTATTAACTTGAGTATTTCTTATATACATTTCGAGTGTTATTCCCTTTCCCGGTTTCCGGGCAAACATCCCCCTCCCCCCTCCCCTTCCTTATGGGTGTTCCCCTCCAAACCCTCCCCCCATTGCCGCCATCCCCCCATAGACTAGTTCACTGTGGGTTTAGTCTTAGCAGGACCCAGGGCTTCCCCTTCCACTGGTGCTCTTACTAGGATATTCATTGCTACCTATGGGGTCAGAGTCCAGGGTCAGTCCATGTATAGTCTTTAGGTAGTGGCTTAGTCCCTGGAAGCTCTGGTTGCTTGGCATTGTTGTACTTTTGGGGTCTCGAGCCCCTTCAAGCTCTTCCAGTTCTTTCTCTGATTCCTTCAATAGGGGACCTATTCTCAGTTTTGTGGTTTGCTGCTGGCATTCGCCTCTATATTTGCTGTATTCTGGCTGTGTCTCTCAGGAGCGATCTACATCCGGCTCCTGTCGGTCTGCACTTCTTTGCTTCATCCATCTTGTCTAATTGGGTGGCTGTATATGTATGGGCCACATGTGGGGCAGGCTCTGAATGGGTGTTCCTTCAGTCTCTGTTTTAATCTTTGCCTCTCCCTTCCCTGCCAAGGGTATTCTTTTTCCTCATTTAAAGAAGGAGTGAAGCATTCACATTTTGATCATCCGTCTTGAGTTTCGTTTGTTCTAGGGATCTAGGGTAATTCAAGCATTTGGGCTAATAGCCACTTATCAATGAGTGCATACCATGTATGTCTTTCTGTGATTGGGTTAGCTCACTCAGGATGATATTTTCCAGTTCCAACCATTTGCCTACGAATTTCATAAACTCGTTGTTTTTGATAGCTGAGTAATATTCCATTGTGTAGATGTACCACATTTTCTGTATCCATTCCTCTGTTGAAGGGCATCTGGGTTCTTTCCAGCTTCTGGCTATTATAAATAAGGCTGCGATGAACATAGTGGAGCACGTGTCTCTTTTATATGTTGAGGCATCTTTTGGGTATATGCCCAAGAGAGGTATAGCTGGATCATCAGGCAGTTCAATGTCCAATTTTCTGAGGAACCTCCAGACTGATTTCCAGAATGGTTTTACCAGTCTGCAATCCCACCAACAATGGAGGAGTGTTCCTCTTTCTCCACATCCTCGCCAGCATCTGCTGTCACCTGAGTTTTTGATCTTAGCCAATCACACTGGTGTGAGGTGAAATCTCAGGGTTGTTTTGATTTGCATTTCCCTTATGACTAAAGATGTTGAACATTTCTTTAGGTGTTTCTCAGCCATTCGGCATTCCTCAGCTGTGAATTCTTTGTTTAGCTCTGAACCCCATTTTTAATAGGGTTATTTGTTTCCCTGCGGTCTAACTTCTTGAGTTCTTTGTATATTTTGGAAATAAGGCCTCTATCTGTTGTAGGATTGGTAAAGATCTTTTCCCAATCTGTTGGTTGCCGTTTTGTCCTAACCACAGTGTCCTTTGCCTTACAGAAGCTTTGCAGTTTTATGAGATCCCATTTGTCGATTCTTGATCTTAGAGCATAAGCCATTGGTGTTTTGTTCAGGAAATTTTTTCCAGTGCCCATGTGTTCCAGATGTTTCCCTAGTTTTTCTTCTATTAGTTTGAGTGTGTCTGGTTTGATGTGGAGGTCCTTGATCCACTTGGACTTAAGCTTTGTACAGGGTGATAAGGATGGATCGATCTGCATTCTTCTACATGTTGCCCTCCAGTTGAACCAGCACCATTTGCTGAAAATACTATCTTTTTTCCATTGGATGGTTTTGGCTCCTTTGTCAAAAATCAAGTGACCATAGGTGTGTGGGTTCATTTCTGGGTCTTCAATTCTATTCCATTGGTCTATCTGTCTGTCTCTGTACCAATACCATGCAGTTTTTATCACTATTGCTCTGTAATACTGCTTGAGTTCAGGGATAGTGATTCCCCCTGAAGTCCTTTTATTGTTGAGGATAGCTTTAGCTATCCTGGGTTTTTTGTTATTCCAGATGAATTTGCAAATTGTTCTGTCTAACTCTTTGAAGAATTGGATTGGTATTTTGATGGGGATTGCATTGAATCTGTAGATTGCTTTTGGTAAAATGGCCATTTTTACCATATTAATCCTGCCAATCCATGAGCATGGGAGATCTTTCCATCTTTTGAGGTCTTCTTCAATTTCTTTCCTCAGTGTCTTGAAGTTCTTATTGTACAGATCTTTTACTTGCTTGGTTAAAGTCACACCGAGGTACTTTATATTATTTGGGTCTATTATGAAGGGTGTCGTTTCCCTAATTTCTTTCTCGGCTTGTTTCTCTTTTGTATAGAGGAAGGCAACTGATTTATTTGAGTTAATTTTATACCCAGCCACTTTGCTGAAGTTGTTTATCAGCTTTAGTAGTTCTCTGGTGGAACTTTTGGGATCACTTAAATATACTATCATGTCATCTGCAAATAGTGATATTTTGACCTCTTCTTTTCCGATCTGTATCCCTTTGATCTCCTTTTGTTGTCTGATTGCTCTGGCTAGAACTTCAAGAACTATATTGAATAAGTAGGGAGAGAGTGGGCAGCCTTGTCTAGTCCCTGATTTTAGTGGGATTGCTTCAAGTTTCTCTCCATTTAGTTTAATGTTAGCAACTGGTTTGCTGTATATGGCTTTTACTATGTTTAGGTATGGGCCTTGAATTCCTATTCTTTCCAGGACTTTTATCATGAAGGGGTGTTGAATTTTGTCAAATGCTTTCTCAGCATCTAATGAAATGATCATGTGGTTCTGTTCTTTCAGTTTGTTTATATAATGGATCACGTTGATGGTTTTCCGTATATTAAACCATCCCTGCATGCCTGGGATGAAGCCTACTTGATCATGGTGGATGATTGTTTTGATGTGCTCTTGAATTCGGTTTGCCAGAATTTTATTGAGTATTTTTGCGTCGATATTCATAAGGGAAATTGGTCTGAAGTTCTCTTTCTTTGTTGTGTCTTTGTGTGGTTTAGGTATAAGAGTAATTGTGGCTTCATAGAAGGAATTCGGTAGGGCTCCATCTGTTTCAATTTTGTGGAATAGTTTGGATAATATTGGTATGAGGTCTTCTATGAAGGTTTGATAGAATTCTGCACTAAACCCGTCTGGACCTGGGCTCTTTTTGGTTGGGAGACCTTTAATGACTGCTTCTATTTCCTTAGGAGTTATGGGGTTGTTTAACTGGTTTATCTGTTCCTGATTTGACTTCGATACCTGGTATCTGTCTAGGAAATTGTCCATTTCCTGAAGATTTTCAAATTTTGTTGAATATAGGTTTTTATAGTAAGATCTGATGATTTTTTGAATTTCCTCCGAATCTGTAGTTATGTCTCCCTTTTCATTTCTGATTTTGTTAATTTGGACACACTCTCTGTGTCCTCTCGTTAGTCTGGCTAAGGGTTTATCTATCTTGTTGATTTTCTCAAAGAACCAACTTTTGGTTCTGTTGATTCTTTCTATGGTCCTTTTTGTTTCTACTTGGTTGATTTCAGCTCTGAGTTTGATTATTTCCTGCCTTCTACTCCTCCTGGGTGTATTTGCTTCTTTTTGTTCTAGAGCTTTTAGGTGTGCTGTCAAGCTGCTGACATATGCTCTTTCCTGTTTCTTTCTGCAGGCACTCAGCGCTATGAGTTTTCCTCTTAGCACAGCTTTCATTGTGTCCCATAAGTTTGAGTATGTTGTATCTTCATTTTCATTAAATTCTAAAAAGTTTTTAATTTCTTTCTTTATTTCTTCCTTGACCAGGTTATCATTGAGTAGAGCATTGTTCAATTTCCACGTATATGTGGGCATTCTTCCCTTATTGTTATTGAAGACCAGTTTTAGGCCGTGGTGGTCCGATAGCACGCATGGGATTATTTCTATCTTTCTGTACCTGTTGAGGCCCGTTTTTTGACCAATTATATGGTCAATTTTGGAGAAAGTACCATGAGGAGCTGAGAAGAAGGTATATCCTTTTGCTTTAGGATAGAATGTTCTATAAATATCCGTTAAGTCCATTTGGCTCATGACTTCTCTTAGTCTGTCGACATCACTGTTTAATTTCTGTTTCCATGATCTGTCCATTGATGAGAGTGGGGTGTTGAAATCTCCCACTATTATTGTGTGAGGTGCAATGTGTGTTTTGAGCTTTAGTAAGGTTTCTTTTACATATGTAGGTGCCCTTGTATTTGGGGCATAGATATTTAGGATTGAGAGTTCATCTTGGTTGATTTTTCCTTTTATGAATATGAAGTGTCCTTCCTTATCTTTTTTGATGACTTTTAGTTGGAAATTGATTTTATTTGATATTAGAATGGCTACTCCAGCTTGCTTCTTCTGCCCATTTGCTTGGAAAGTTGTTTTCCAGCCTTTCACTCTGAGGTAGTGTCTGTCTTTGTCTCTGAGGTGTGTTTCCTGTAGGCAGCAGAATGCAGGGTCCTCGTTGCGTATCCAGTTTGTTAATCTATGTCTTTTTATTGGGGAGTTGAGGCCATTGATATTGAGAGATATTAAGGAATAGTGATTATTGCTTCCCGTTATATTCATATTTGATGTGAGGTTATGTTTGTGTGCTTTCATTCTCTTTGTTTTGTTGCCAAGACGATTAGTTTCTTGCTTCTTCTAGGGTATAGCTTGCCTCCTTATGTTGGGCTTTACCATTTATTATCCTTTGTAGTGCTGGATTTGTAGAAAGATATTGTGTAAATTTGGTTTTGTCATGGAATATCTTGGTTTCTCCATCAATGTTAATTGAGAGTTTTGCTGGATACAGTAATCTGGGCTGGCATTTGTGTTCTCTTAGGGTCTGTATAACATCAGTCCAGGATCTTCTGGCCTTCATAGTTTCTGGCGAGAAGTCTGGTGTGATTCTGATAGGTCTCCCTTTATATGTTACTTGACCTTTTTCCCTTACTGCTTTTAATATTCTTTCTTTATTTTGTGCGTTTGGTGTTTTGACAATTATGTGACGGGAGGTGTTTCTTTTCTGGTCCAATCTATTTGGAGTTCTGTAGGCTTCCTGTATGTCTATGGGTATCTCTTTTTTTAGGTTAGGGAAGTTTTCTTCTATGATTTTGTTGAAGATATTTACTGGTCCTTTGAGCTGGGAGTCTTCACTCTCTTCTATACCTATTATCCTTAGGTTTGATCTTCTCATTGAGTCCTGGATTTCCTGTATGTTTTGGACCAGTAGCTTTTTCCGCTTTACATTATCTTTGACAGTTGAGTCAATGATTTCTATGGAATCTTCTGCTCCTGAGATTCTCTCTTCCATCTCTTGTATTCTGTTGGTGAAGCTTGTATCTACAGCTCCTTGTCTCTTCTTTTGGTTTTCTATATCCAGGGTTGTTTCCATGTGTTCTTTCTTGATTGCTTCTATTTCCATTTTTAATTCCTTCAACTGTTTGATTGTGTTTTCCTGGAATTCTTTCAGGGATTTTTGCGATTCCTCTCTGTAGGCTTTTACTTGTTTATTAATGTTTTCCTGTGCTTCCCTAAGTGTGTTCAGGTCTTTCCTGAAGTCCTCCAGCATCATGATCAAATATGATTTTGAAACTAGATCTTGCTTTTCTGGTGTGTTTGGATATTCCATGTTTGTTTTGATGGGAGAATTGGGCTCCGATGATGGCATGTAGTCTTGGTTTCTGTTGCTTGGGTTCCTGCGCTTGCCTCTCGCCATCAGATTATCTCTAGTGTTACTTTGTTCTGCTATTTCTGACAGTGGCTAGACTGTCCTATAAGCCTGTGTGTCAGGAGTGCTGTAGACCTGTTTTCCTCTCTTTCAGTCAGTTATGGGGACAGAGTGTTCTGCTTTCGGGCGTGTAGTTTTTCCTCTCTACAGGTCTTCAGCTGTTCCTGTGGGCCTGTGTCTTGAGTTCACCAGGCAGCTTTCTTGCAGCAGAAAATTTGGTCTTACCTGTGGTCCCGAGGCTCAGGTTCGCTCGTGGGGTGCTGTCCAGGGGCTCTCTGCAGCGGCAGCAACCAGGAAGACCTGTGCCGCCCCTTCCGGGAGCTTCAGTGCACCAGGGTTCCAGATGGTCTTTGGCTTTTTCTCTGGCGTCCGAGATGTGTGTGCAGGGAGCAGTCTCTTCTGGTTTCCCAGGCCTGTCTGCCTCTCTGAAGGTTTAGCTCTCCCTCCCATGGGATTTGGGTGCAGAGAACTGTTTATCCGGTCTGTTTCCTTCAGGGTCCAGCGGTGTCTGTGGCAGGGGTCCTGCCGCTCCTGGGCCCTCCCCCACGGGAACCCAGAGGCCTTATACAGTTTCCTCTTGGGCCAGGGATGTGGGCAGGGGTGAGCAGTGTTGGTGGTCTCTTCCGCTCTGCAGCCTCAGGAGTGCCCACCTGACCAGGCGGTTGGGTCTCTCTCTCACCGGGTCTGGGAGCAGAGAGCTGCTGCGGGCCGGGATCCGCGGGTGTGGGACTTCCGGTAAACACAGAACGTGCCCGGTTCTAGAGAAATTCTGCTTCCGTGTGTCCCAAGCTCACCAGGCAGCTTTCTTGCAGCAGAAAATTTGGTCTTACCTGTGGTCCCGAGGCTCAGGTTCGCTCGTGGGGTGCTGCCCAGGGGCTCTCTGCAGCGGCAGCAACCAGGAAGACCTGTGCCGCCCCTTCCGGGAGCTTCAGTGCACCAGGGTTCCAGATGGTCTTTGGCTTTTTCCTCTGGCGTCCGAGATGTGTGTGCAGGGAGCAGTCTCTTCTGGTTTCCCAGGCCTGTCTGCCTCTCTGAAGGTTTAGCTCTCCCTCCCACGGGATTTGGGTGCAGAGAACTGTTTATCCGGTCTGTTTCCTTCAGGGTCCGGCGGTGTCTCTGGCAGGGGTCCTGCCGCTGCTGGGCCCTCCCCCACGGGAGCCCAGAGGCCTTATACAGTTTCCTCTTGGGCCAGGGATGTGGGCAGGGGTGAGCAGTGTTGGTGGTCTCTTCCGCTCTGCAGCCTCAGGAGTGCCCACCTCTAAAAATACCATTTTAAAGATATAGTATAATTAGAACTACCAGTAGTGTAAGTTTCTTTATATATTTATAAACGAGTTTCTAAATGAGAGCATTAAGATGATAAAGGAAATTTTCTCTCTTCTCCCTTCATAACGAAACAACAATTAACACATAAACCATTGGCAAAAAAATGTAAGAGCTAAATCTGAGTGATAAGCTTGGTACAACACAGAAAAAAAGTAAAGATTAATTAAAGAGGACTATTTCACATGACCTGGTCATGCCTGCCCACATCTGCACAGTGAAGCTGAGAGACGGATGCCCTCAGTGTGAGTGTAGTCCAGTGCAAAGCACACTCACTTTCTCAGACCCCAGTGGCAGCTCCATCTATCTCAGTGACACTCCTCCCCCACCCCCAGGACCAGGTCAGCCCATGAAAATCTGTCATCAGGTCAAACTTAGATGATAAGCTGGCTCTCACAGCAGTTCCTGAGAATTCAGCTTAGTCTGAACAAAGGCTGATGACAAATATTTGTTAGTGACTTCTCGGTAAAACCTCCAGGGATAAGGGAGAGTAGAAAGACACATTCAGTGTTAAGTGAACAAAAGTCAAACTTTCCCAAAAGGAATGCTATTCCCTGCAGAGCTGTGTTTCAAAAATAAGCAAAAGATGTGTCCTCGGACAAACAGAAATAATGAAGTTCATCATCATCAGATTTTCAAAAGTAAACGAATGCAAATCAGTTAGAAAAATGAAGTTATCTTAATCGAAAGATAAGAACGTAATCAAATTCAGACCACCATAGAAAAATGATGCTCCACAAATGACAGTGAGTGCCATTAGAAAAGATAAAATATAAAATGATTAAAAATAAGTTGTGATTGCATTTCAATGAGCTAACCTTTGTTTCATAATTTTATGGAGCACTGGTAACTGACTGAAACTGGATATGGGACCTATGTGAGAGGAATAGATTCTCCACTCTCCCTCCCGTCCTCCCCCTGTCTTTCTCTCCCTCTTTCTCTGATGTCCCTCTGGCTTGCCTTTCCTTCTCATCCTTCATAAAGTAAAAATGTTTGAACCACCATTTTTTCCCACCGCCATGTTCTGCATGACTAAGAAACAGTGAAGAAAGTTGACCACAGATTGAAACCTCCAAATCCATGAGCCCAAATAAGTCTTGTTTTTTTTTTAAGTTGATTTTTCTCTCGGTCTTTTATCAGAAATCTGACTAGCAATATTAATACGTGTGAAGTGCACAACAGAATCTCAGCTCTGAGCACTTGCTGTCTGGTGGGTGGAAATATGTCAGGGGAGAATAGACTATTTAGGATCAGGAGCTGAGCTGACAGAGGCTCATTCTGACTCCTGGTCCTGACTGATTCCTCACTTTCTAGCTCTGTGAGGTCAGTAGTCTGAGCCATGAGCGTCTGATGCCATCAACCCCACCAAATGCTCCCATAGAGTCTGGACTGCTTTGCCCTGCCTTCTCTACTCTGCATTGAAACCTTTGGAAACATGAGGCACAATCAACCCAGAAGTTAGTCCGTCATAGATTCCAACACAGGGATGCAAAAATGACCAGGGCAGACACTGACCACCACCAAGCAGGAAATAGCAGCAAATGTAAGCAAGCAAGCAGGAGTTCATCGAACAGCAAAATGCACAATCAACAAAGCAAAGAGACTACCTGTGAAGTAAAACCACTTTCTCACAGTGTCTGATAAAGGCTAAACAGTCAAGCTATGAGAGGACCTCCGGTAGCAAGAAGGCAAATCGCCCACTGAGAAAGTAAGCAACTGAAAAAATCAGACTAAGGATCTGAATAGACATTTTCCCTAAAAGACTTATAAATCATCAAAAGCTTTACGGAAAATGCTCAACATCACCAGGCATGAGGGAATGTAAGTCAAAACGGTAATGAAATGCCACCTCATACATTTTGAATGTCCATGATTAAAAAGCAAGGCGAGTAGGGATGAAAAGCAACTCTTTCCTGGAGTACTTAGGAAGGAAAATTGTTGTAGCAGATATGAAAACCACTGCAGAGTTCCTCACAACTTAAAAGTAAATTTACCAGACACCATTGACTGCTCTTTTGAATATTATATATATTCAAAATATATTATTCAAAATATATAATTCAAAAATATTATGATATATAATATATAATATAATATATACAATATAATATATAATGTAATATATACAATATAATATATTATAATACAATATATGGGTCACATATTATATAATAATAGAATATATAATCCAAAAATATATAAATATTTATATATAAATGAATATATAAAACAATTCTATTCATTTCAGCATTATTCATAATATCCAATAGTGAAAACAATGCAGTACCCATTATGAACAGAGTCATAATGAACAAAGAAATATGTAAACACAATACCGGTCTGAAGAAGACAGTTTCTATATTCCAGCATGGACAAATCCCCACCTAAGCTGAGCAGCCATTGCGTCGGACGGCTGCGGGGGGAAGGAGAATCATTTTTCTTTAGGTAAGACACATGCTCCAGTGGATCCCGGACACCCATACACACATGAGCAGTGCTAATCACATTTTAAAAATATTTAAAAATAAAGCAAAAGAGCATGTACTTGGTAGAGGGAAATGTTAGAAGAAAGTACACCAGGGGTTGAGGTGGAACAGAAAATAGGGAGGGATAGAACCCCTTCCTACTACATTTAGGAACATATTTAGGATACCCTCGAAATACAAAATATTAGTAAAGGGAAGACAATCTAATCATTTGTAATCATAAACTTAAACTGGAGAATACTAAACTAAGCAAAATAATCAAATAACGGAAAACAAGCACAACACAACCTTCTTAAATCAGTTAAAACTTGAGGTCACACGAGACAATACAGAGGAGAATAGTCATTGTCACTACGTGGAGGGTAAGGGCCATTAGAGATGCGAAGGTTTGGTTCTACAGGATAAATTTGAGTGGTTGAATGTATAGCACAGTGACCATGGTTAATAATGTTACACTGCATGTGTCACGTTGATCTTACCAAGCACATGAAAGCTATATGAGATGTTAGAGTGATTGATTCATTGTATTGATATAGTAATTTTACAAAGTACATCTATATCACGTCATTACATCGGGTGGGGTCTGCAGCCCAAACTTGTAAACTCAACTCCTCTAGAGACCGAGGCAAGAAGAACACAAGTGCAAGGCTTTCCTGGGCTCCAGAGTAAGAGCAAAGCCAGGCTGAGCAAAATGGTGGGAACCTGCTTAAAGATAAAAAGCAAGAAGAAAACTGAGGCTGCAGCTGAATAATAAAAGGTTGGTGTAGCATTTGTGGAGCCCTTGCTTCTACGCCCCATCCTGTGAGGAAAAATCAGACACAATTTTTAACTTTTGGCAATTTCACTTTAATACAGATGGAAGGGAAAGAGAACGAGATATAAGACACAGCTTACGCAATTTTCTGAGCTTCATTTAAGCCTGGTCCATCTGTCCTCTAATATTAAAGCCAATTAATGTGAAAACTTACAGAAATAAGAAGGCATAATCATGACTCCACAAGGATGTGATGAAACAAATTCTGCATATGGGTAATTATTCAAGACACATAACCCCATTAGTTCTCCAAATAAAAAGGCAACGAAGAGTCAAAAATATAATAGATTAAAAGAAATGTAAGGGCTAGGGTACAGCTCAGTATTAGAACACTTGTCTAGCATGCAGAAGATACACAAGGTGCTCAGTGCGCTCTCTCCCTCTCTCTCCCTCTCTCCCTCTCTCTTCCTCTCTCTCTCTCTCTCTCTCTCTCTCTCTCTCTCTCTCTCTCTCTCTCTCTCTCTCTCTCTCTCTCTCTCTGTTGGTGGAGATGGAGAAAGACTTAATACATGTGCTGCTGAAGCCAGCACGAGAAAGAGATTTAATACCTGCCCATGCTGGTTACTTTTATGTCAACTTGACACAAGCTAGAACGACTTTGGAAGAGGGAACCTAATTGAGAAAATATTTCTAAAGATTGACCTGTGGGCACTATTATGCATTTTCCTGACAGGCAATTGATGTGGGAGGGCACAGCCCATGGTGAGAGGTGTTACCCTTGGGTTGGTGGTCCCAGGGACTTTAAGAAAGCAGGTAGAGCAAACCACGAATTAGCCAATAAGAAGCACTCCTCCCCACGTGGTCTCTGCATCAGCCCCTGCCTTTCGCTCCTGCCCCAATCTTCTTCAATCTTTGGCTGTCATAAAGTGAGGTACCTGTAAAATTCGCAGGTTTCTGGAGGAAAGGCATGACATTTCTGGGAGGCAAGGTTTTCACCGGAGATGCCTTGCTGTCTATGGGCTCTGTACACAGCTGAGGTCTACGTGTGTGCACGACCGTCATGGCTCAGGCTCTTAATTACCAAGCTGAGGTTGTACTCAGTTTCCTCCCAATGGGTTTTCATCGATCCCTTCTCTTGTTTAGCTGCTTTTTAACTACATAAACAGAATTATTATAGGTAACACTGAGGGAACCAAGAGGTCGGAGATGTTTTTAATTTTTGCCTGCATTTTAGATGCCAGTCTTTTCATCCTTCTTAGTCAGCCTTACAGTGAGTGACAAGCCACTGTTTTACTTCCTAGCTTGTTCTTGAAAGGCAACCACTCTTTCCCCAGTTTCAGAAGAAGCAGTGCCTTCTAAACAACTGTCTCTCATGGTGCTCGAGTGTCTTAACTGGATGAGACCGCAGGGACCCAAGACATAAGCGACATCTCTCACTAACTGACCAAAACCTGGGGTCAAAAACAGGAAGAAGGCAAAAGAGTGCGGCCATGTCTAAAATGCAGACCAGGCATTTGGAAAGTCTGTGAACGGTCTCTGTCTACGACTGAGCCCTCAGCTCTCCACACTGCGAAACTGCGGTGATATGAACAAGGTGAAAATGAGGCATTTTTAGTAAGGGCACCAGTGGAAGGGGAAGCCCTTGGTCCTGCCAAGACTGAAGCCCCAGTGAACGGGATTGTTGGGGGTAGGGCGGCAATGGGGGGAGGATGGGGAGGGGAACACCCATAGAGAAGGGGAGGTGGAGGGGTTAGGGGGATGTTGGCCCAGAAACCGGGAAAGGGAATAACAATCGAAATGTAAATGAGAAATACCCAAGTTAATAAAGATGGAGAGAAAAAAAAAGAAAAAAGAAAACGAGGCATTTTGTCCTCTTTGCTATCTGCACTTAATGGGGAAGTGGTGATGCGATGACTCGGTGGTGAATACGCTCTCTCAGGACTACAGAGTTAGGGTGGCTTTTTAATTGTCTGGACTGACATAATCGTTAATGTGTATCAAATTTGAGCCTCACGTTTTGCTCTGTAAACAGATTCTAAATTATCTAGGTTACTTGTCTGTATTGTAATAAATGGTAATGTCTCCTTGTACTTTATTTTTAGTATTAAGAAAATAAGTACCATAATGTTTGGGGGTTAAGGATAAAATCAGGCCTTCCTGGTTGCTGCCGCTGCAGAGAGCCCGTGAACAGCACCCCATGAGCGAACTTGAGCCTCGGGACCACAGGTAAGACCAAATTTTCTGCTGCAAGAAAGCTGCCTGGTGAACTCAAGACACAGGCCCACAGGAACAGCTGAAGACCTGTAGAGAGGAAAAACTACACACCCGAAAGCAGAACACTCTGTCCCCATAACTGACTGAAAGAGAGGAAAACAGGTCTACAGCACTCCTGACACACAGGCTTATAGGACAGTCTAGCCACTGTCAGAAATAGCAGAACAGAGTAACACTAGAGATAATCTAATGGCGAGAGGCAAGCGCAGGAACCCAAGCAACAGAAACCAAGACTACATGGCACCATCGGAGCCCAATTCTCCCATCAAAACAAACATGGAATATCCAAACACACCAGAAAAGCAAGATCTAGTTTCAAAATCATTTTTGATCATGATGCTGGAAGACTTCAAGAAAGACGTGAAGAACTCCCTTAGAGAACAAGTAGAAGCCTACAGAGAGGAATCACAAAAATGCGTGAAAGAATTCCAGGAAAACATAAATAAACAAGTAGAAGCCCATAGAGAGGAGACACAAAAATCCCTGAAAGAATTCCAGGAAAACATAAATAAACAAGTAGAAGCCCATAGGGAGGAGACACAAAAATCCCTGAAAGAATTCCAGGAAAACACAATCAAACAGTTGAAGGAATTAAAAATGGAAATAGAAGCAATCAAGAAAGAACACATGGAAACAACCCTGGATATAGAAAACCAAAAGAAGAGACAAGGAGCTGTAGATACAAGCTTCACCAACAGAATACAAGAGATGGAAGAGAGAATCTCAGGAGCAGAAGATTCCATAGAAATCATTGACTCAACTGTCAAAGATAATGTAAAGCGGAAAAAGGTACTGGTCCAAAACATACAGGAAATCCAGGACTCAATGAGAAGATCAAACCTAAGGATAATAGGTATAGAAGAGAGTGAAGACTCCCAGCTCAAAGGACCAGTAAATATCTTCAACAAAATCATAGAAGAAAACTTCCCTAACCTAAAAAAAGAGATACCCATAGACATACAAGAAGCCTACAGAACTCCGAATAGATTGGACCAGAAAAGAAACACCTCCCGTCACATAATTGTCAAAACACCAAACGCACAAAATAAAGAAAGAATATTAAAAGCAGTAAGGGAAAAAGGTCAAGTAACATATAAAGGGAGACCTATCAGAATCACACCAGACTTCTCGCCAGAAACTATGAAGGCCAGAAGATCCTGGACTGATGTCATACAGACCCTAAGAGAACACTAATGCCAGCCCAGGTTACTGTATCCAGCAAAACTCTCAATTAACATTGATGGAGAAACCAAGATATTCCATGACAAAACCAAATTTACACAGTATCTTTCTACAAATCCAGCACTACAAAGGATAATAAATGGTAAAGCCCAACATAAGGAGGCAAGCTATACCCTAGAAGAAGCAAGAAACTAATCGTCTTGGCAACAAAACAAAGAGAATGAAAGCACACAAACATAACCTCACATCCAAATATGAATATAACGAGAAGCAATAATCACTATTCCTTAATATCTCTCAATATTAATGGCCTCAACTCCCCAATACAAAGACATAGATTAACAAACTGGATACGCAACGAGGACCCTGCATTCTGCTGCCTACAGGAAACACACCTCAGAGACAAAGACAGACACTACCTCAGAGTGAAAGGCTGGAAAACAACTTTCCAAGCAAATGGTCAGAAGAAGCAAGCTGGAGTAGCCATTCTAATATCAAATAAAATCAATTTTCAACTAAAAGTCATCAAAAAAGATAAGGAAGGACACTTCATATTCATCAAAGGAAAAATCCACCAAGATGAACTCTCAATCCTAAATATCTATGCCCCAAATACAAGGGCACCTACATACGTAAAAGAAACCTTACTAAAGCTCAAAACACACATTGCACCTCACACAATAATAGTGGGAGATTTCAACACCCCACTCTCATCAATGGACAGATCATGGAAACAGAAATTAAACAGTGATGTCGACAGACTAAGAGAAGTCATGAGCCAAATGGACTTAACGGATATTTATAGAACATTCTATCCTAAAGCAAAAGGATATACCTTCTTCTCAGCTCCTCATGGTACTTTCTCCAAAATTGACCATATAATTGGTGAAAAAACGGGCCTCAACAGGTACAGAAAGATAGAGATAATCCCATGCGTGCTATCGGACCACCACGGCCTAAAACTGGTCTTCAATACAATAAGGGAAGAATGCCCACATATACATGGAAATTGAACAATGCTCTACTCAATGATAACCTGGTCAAGGAAGAAATAAAGAAAGAACTTAAAGACTTTTTAGAATTTAATGAAAATGAAGGTACAACATACCCAAACTTATGGGACACAATGAAAGCTGTGCTAAGAGGAAAACTCATAGCGCTGAGTGCCTGCAGAAAGAAACAGGAAAGAGCATATGTCAGCAGTTTGACAGCACACCTAAAAGCTCTAGAACAAAAAGAAGCAAATACACCCAGGAGGAGTAGAAGGCAGGAAATAATCAAACTCAGAGCTGAAATCAACCAAGTAGAAACAAAAAGGACCATAGAAAGAATCAACAGAACCAAAAGTTGGTTCTTTGAGAAAATCAACAAGATAGATAAACCCATAGCCAGACTAACGAGAGGACACAGAGAGTGCGTCCAAATTAACAAAATCAGAAATGAAAAGGGAGACATAACTACAGATTCAGAGGAAATTCAAAAAATCATCAGATCTTACTATAAAAGCCTATATTCAACAAAACTTGAAAATCTGCAGGAAATGGACAATTTCCTAGACAGATACCAGGTATCGAAGTTAAATCAGGAACAGATAAACCAGTTAAACAACCCCATAACTCCTAAGGAAATAGAAGCAGTCATTAAAGGTCTCCCAACCAAAAAGAGCCCAGGTCCAGACGTGTTTAGTGCAGAATTCTATCAAACCTTCATAGAAGACCTCATACCAATATTATCCAAACTATTCCACAAAATTGAAACAGATGGAGCCCTACCGAATTCCTTCTATGAAGCCACAATTACTCTTATACCTAAACCACACAAAGACACAACAAAGAAAGAGAACTTCAGACCAATTTCCCTTATGAATATCGACGCAAAAATACTCAATAAAATTCTGGCAAACCGAATTCAAGAGCACATCAAAACAATCATCCACCATGATCAAGTAGGCTTCATCCCAGGCATGCAGGGATGGTTTAATATACGGAAAACCATCAACGTGATCCATTATATAAACAAACTGAAAGAACAGAACCACATGATCATTTCATTAGATGCAGAGAAAGCATTTGACAAAATTCAACACCCCTTCATGATAAAAGTCCTGGAAAGAATAGGAATTCAAGGCCCATACCTAAACATAGTAAAAGCCATATACAGCAAACCAGTTGCTAACATTAAACTAAATGGAGAGAAACTTGAAGCAATCCCACTAAAATCAGGGACTAGACAAGGCTGCCCACTCTCTCCCTACTTATTCAATATAGTTCTTGAAGTTCTAGCCAGAGCAATCAGACAACAAAAGGAGATCAAGGGGATACAGATCGGAAAAGAAGAGGTCAAAATATCACTATTTGCAGATGACATGATAGTATATTTAAGTGATCCCAAAAGTTCCACCAGAGAACTACTAAAGCTGATAAACAACTTCAGCAAAGTGGCTGGGTATAAAATTAACTCAAATAAATCAGTTGCCTTCCTCTATACAAAAGAGAAACAAGCCGAGAAAGAAATTAGGGAAACGACACCCTTCATAATAGACCCAAATAATATAAAGTACCTCGGTGTGACTTTAACCAAGCAAGTAAAAGATCTGTACAATAAGAACTTCAAGACACTGAGGAAAGAAATTGAAGAAGACCTCAGAAGATGGAAAGATCTCCCATGCTCATGGATTGGCAGGATTAATATAGTAAAAATGGCCATTTTACCAAAAGCGATCTACAGATTCAATGCAATCCCCATCAAAACACCAATCCAATTCTTCAAAAAGTTAGACAGAACAATTTGCAAATTCATCTGGAATAACAAAAAACCCAGGATAGCTAAAGCTATCCTCAACAATAAAAGGACTTCAGGGGGAATCACTATCCCTGAACTCAAGCAGTATTACAGAGCAATAGTGATAAAAACTGCATGGTATTGGTACAGAGACAGACAGACAGACCAATGGAATAGAATTGAAGACCCAGAAATGAACCCACACACCTATGGTCACTTGATTTTTGACAAAGGAGCCAAAACCATCCAATGGAAAAAAGATAGCATTTTCAGCAAATGGTGCTGGTTCAACTGGAGGGCAACATGTAGAAGAATGCATATTGATCCATGCTTATCACCCTGTACAAAGCTTAAGTCCAAGTGGATCAAGGACCTCCACATCAAACCAGACACACTCAAACTAATAGAAGAAAAACTAGGGAAGCATCTGGAACACATGGGCACTGGAAAAAATTTCCTGAACAAAACACCAATGGCTTATGCTCTAAGATCAAGAATCGACAAATGGGATCTCATAAAACTGCAAAGCTTCTGTAAGGCAAAGGACACTGTGGTTAGGACAAAACAGCAACCAACAGATTGGGAAAAGATCTTTACCAATCCTACAACAGATAGAGGCCTTATATCCAAAATATACAAAGAACTCAAGAAGTTAGACCGCAGGGAAACAAATAACCCTATTAAAAATGGGGTTCAGAGCTAAACAAAGAATTTACAGCTGAGGAATGCTGAATGGCTGAGAAACACCTAAAGAAATGTTCAACATTTTTAGTCATAAGGGAAATGCAAATCAAAACAACCCTGAGATTTCACCTCACACCAGTGAGAATGGCTAAGATCAAAAACTCAGGTGACAGCAGATGCTGGCGAGGATGTGGAGAAAGAGGAACACTCCTCCATTGTTGGTGGGATTGCAGACTGGTAAAACCATTCTGGAAATCAGTCTGGAGGTTCCTCAGAAAATTGGACATTGAAATGCCTGAGGATCCAGCTATACCTCTCTTGGGCATATACCCAAAAAGATGCCTCAACATATAAAAGAGACATGTGCTCCACTATGTTCATCGCAGCCTTATTTATAATAGCCAGAAAATGGAAAGAACCCAGATGCCCTTCAACAGAGGAATGGATACAGAAAATGTGGTACATCTACACAATGGAATATTACTCAGCTATCAAAAACAACGAGTTCATGAAATTCGCAGGCAAATGGTTGGAACTGGAAAATATCATCCTGAGTGAGCTAACCCAATCACAGAAAGACATACATGGTATGCACTCATTGATAAGTGGCTATTAGCCCAAATGCTTGAATTACCCTAGATCCCTAGAACAAACGAAACTCAAGACGGATGATCAAAATGTGAATGCTTCACTCCTTCTTTAAATGAGGAAAAAGAATACCCTTGGCAGGGAAGGGAGAGGCAAAGATTAAAACAGAGACTGAAGGAACACCCATTCAGAGCCTGCCCCACATGTGGCCCATACATATACAGCCACCCAATTAGACAAGATGGATGAAGCAAAGAAGTGCAGAGCGACAGGAGCCGGATGTAGATCACTCCTGAGAGACACAGCCAGAATACAGCAAATACAGAGGCGAATGCCAGCAGCAAACCACTGAACTGAGAATAGGTCCCCCATTGAAGGAATCAGAGAAAGAACTGGAAGAGCTTGAAGGGGCTCGAGACCCCAAAAGTACAACAATGTCAAGCAACCAGAGCTTCCAGGGACTAAGCCACTACCTAAAGACTATACATGGACTGACCCTGGACTCTGACCTCATAGGTAGCAATGAATATCCTAGTAAGAGCACCAGTGGAAGGGGAAGCCCTGGGTCCTGCTAAGACTGAACCCCCAGGGAACTAGACTATGGGGGGAGGGCGGCAATGGGGGGAGGGTTGGGAGGGGAACACCCATAAGGAAGGGGAGGGGGGAGGGGGATGTTTGCCCAGAAACCGGGAAAGGGAATAACACTTGAAATGTATATAAGAAATACTCAAGTTAATAAAAAAAAAAAAAGGATAAAATCAGGCAATGGCATCCCCATTACGATGCCCAGGCAATGGCATCGGCCCTCCCTCACTATGACGCCCCATTAGCGATGCTTGCGTCCGTGAAATGATTTGTTTATGTGAAACACGTTCTTTGAGCTTGATAGTTCAACCATCAGTTTGACTGTTTAGAGTATGGCTGGGCTTCAGATTAGGAGAGCCTTTAAAATGCTCAGCGATTTTATAATTCAATCAGAGAGCCTGGCAGGAGATTAATAGAAAGCATATGTGACACGGTGGCATCGCAAGCCTTTGCCATGAATGCAGAGAAGGGGACTTGCTTTGTACTGCTCCAGGTTTCCAAGGAGCAACGGTCGACGTCTGTAACACAGCAGGAGAGACCTCACAGACGAGTTTGGCTTCACAGTGCACTGTTTTATAATTAAGGCAAGAAGAGAGTCAGACTGAATTATTAGCATTATTTTATCCTCGTCCATGTATTTTCCTCATTATGATACCTGCAAGACGGTTTTAGTATTCCACCAATGAAAGCACACGTTCTATTGTAGACTTCATACACTTCTGCTGGGAGCTGACAGCCTGTCACGGTGACGTGGACAGTCTTCTTTAGACTTCATTGGACCGTGAACTCGATTGTTCCGATCACGTGGGTTCCTACCTGAGTTGCTTGCGGACTGCATTGCCGTTAAGACAAGGAAGGAGTAGAGGAAGTGGATCAAAGACACTGGAAATGACACATGGTCTTTAAATGGGGGGAACCTCCAAAGGAGATCTGACTGGAGAGCTGTGTATCAAACTCCACAGCTGTGCATTCTGTTCTTCTATATTGCTACATCTGATGCTGTTCATGTATACCATTGGTCCTATTAAATTATTTAAATTATTTGCTTATAATGATGATTAAAAGAGAAAACATTTTTTTACATGATTTGCTGCTGAGCTTACACACCCACGCCAGTGTGTTATTTTCTTTGACTTGTTAATAAAATGTCCAAGCTTACCATGTTGCTTAACATGTGAGCTTAACAATGCATGTCTGCCTGAAACCATGAAGCCCAGAGATTGCCAACTGATACAGCTTTAGTGTACAATCTGGGAAAGACATAAACTGTGACTTCTGAACCCCAACAATCTATAGACTATCACGTGCTCAGTAAGAAAAAAATAATTTGGGAATGGGGAAAATGCACCTAGATTGTTTTTGAACAGGAAGTAAAGTATTTATAATACCTACCCTTTACCTCTTCCTAATACTATCACAAACTTAAATGTGCAGTAAAGTTAAGAAACACATGGTAATGCTCTCTGTTGCTCTTGATTTAATTCTAGAGTGTTAAAAGTTTTATTGAGAAATGTCAGTTTCCAGTGTTAGTAAATGCAATCAAAACTGGATCCAGGGACTTCAACAGTGGGTTGAAGTGAGGAGTTCAGTCAGCATTTGCTGAAAGACCTACCCTGTTTTTACTGCCCTGGAAGAAGGCTAATTAGACTCATAGGGAGACTTTCTAGTTATAGGAGGCCTTGCTACACTCATCCTCTTGTTCACTCAAAGTCAGTAAGAGGTAGCCAGTTTTGCCAAATGAAAGAGCTAGACAGGTGATTAAACCACAGAAAAATACCCTCTCAGAGTTCTTAAATGAAGCCCAGAAGTTGGAAATCAGGGTATCACCATGGTCAAGTTTGGTGAAAGCCCCCTTCTTGGTTTTCAGGTGAGCATGGTTGAGCTGCTGGATGACAGACAAAATGTGAGATTGTCCCTCATCCTTTGTGCACAGACACTAAGCCCACGGTATGGGTGGGATCCTCATGGCCTCATCTCAACCCAGTTACTCCACACGATTCCACTTACAAACATCATCACACTACATAGTAAAGCCTTAAAAACAAAACTGGGGGAGTCTATGACATTCATTCTTATTGTGAAGCATGATAAGAGGTCAATTGTAAGGACATCTAATAGACCATGGTCCTTCTGTAGACTGGAAATTAGTAGGTAACTCCTATTTGTTTGTGTATCCATGAATAAGAACCCAAAAGGAACAGGCAAGCCACCATGAATCCCACACACACCACTGGGGCATGCCTTGCTAGGGAATCAATGATCCCTCTTTGGAGACATCATGGTTCATGTGATATGATACCTGGACAAGGAAGTTGTGCCTATCCAGCCTATTAGTTCAACATTTGTGGTTTTAGGACCCAGATGTCCCCACATTATGTGTGGTATTCTGAGATTAGACTCTAAAATTCATGTAGTAGTTTTGTTATAGGGCAAGCCACAAGCAGGAGTCACATCAGTTCTGAGAGTTAGAAAAGCAACCAAGAGTTGGAGCATCCAGAGCACAGCTGCTACATACAGCTCACCAGCATGCTGCCTTGGATAGCCTAGCCTACATCACATTTCGGAGGAATCCAATCTCTTCCCTGTAGGAGTACTACCTGTCACGGTCAGTCAAGTTGACTTGGCCCTCTATACAATTTAATCATGATTTATAATATAATATGTCCCAAAGATGAAAGTTAATCATTACTTACATTAAGTTCCAATTATAATGTTTATAACGTTCAATGTTATCGCTCTAAGCTTCTCCTCAGATTGTTTTGTTTTGTTTGTCAGACTTTAGTATGAAGGTCTGGTTATCTCTTATAAGCAGTAAAATTGTAATTATTTTGATATGACCACACACACACACACACACACACACACACACACACACACACACACACACACACACACTTTTCCCACCACCGGAAAAGAATCAAAGGCCTGGTTCTTTATGGGAGTTGTAACCACAGACACAGCTTTGAGAAATGAGTGGATTGCTGTTGTCAGCGGTCTTTTTCATCGAGGAGTAAATGTGAATAGATTATAGGAAGATGGCAATGCCGTGGGAATGTGTACTTGCTTGGAGGAAGAAGGTCATTGTGGGCTTCCTTGTAAAGGATGTATTTTGCCCTGGACCCCTCCTGCTCCCTAAGTCCATGCTTCCTGGGTACCATGAAGTCAGAGACTTGACCTTGTTATTTCCTCCCAACATGAAACCCATCCTTACAGCAGCTGAGAAACAGCAGAACCAGCCAACCATTGACTGGGAATCTGTGAGTTTGACTAAATCTCTTCTTTGGAGTCCTTTCTCTCAGACTGTGTTTTATCAATACAATGGAAGAGTCTAACAGAGCAATATGGTTCTTGATCATTTAAAATAGTTCACATGAAGGTAACCTAATATTCTCCCCCACAGTCTAATAATATCACTTTAAAAGATTCTTATTGTGAAAACTTATAGAATTATTTAGATATAAAGTTGGTTTCCAGAGAAACTTTATTAAGTAAAAGCTTTTTAGAAATGTACTCAATTACTCAAAACTCTCAAATATACCTAGAAAAAGTGTGGTTTTGTTTGTATAATCTTGTCCTTGAGGTTGAACCTTTCACATTCCTGTTGTTTGTCTGTGCCCTTCCTTTTCTCGTTTTTCTGAGTCTTGCCAATGTTTCATAAATATTCTTCATCACTTCTGAGCTATAGTTGGCTTGATCGAGCTTCCTTTTGTTTATCTGCTTTCTACCCTTCTTTAATTCATTTTTTCTTTTGTAATTAATCCCTTTAGTAGTTTTCCCCTCTAATTTATAAAATTGAATGCCCGGGTCATTAAATTCTACATCTTTTCTTTTCACATTTAAGATTGTAGATATATCTCAACGGACTTCTACTGACAAGATGCCAGGGGCTACAACAGAAATTCACATTTCATAGTTCTGAACATTGAAAAGTCCAAGTTCAAAGTGAGCATGGTTATATATCATCCTATCTACAATTCCTAACTTCCAGAAACAGTTTTACTCACTTCTACTTTGAAATCAACTTTTTCACTTCCAACTTTCAGGACAGGCGCAGCATGTCATTCTGCAACTGTATTAGTTCACTTAAAGTCTTTAAGTTCCATTTTACCATAATGAAAAGTTTTATTCCTTTCATAGATAGATTATACCTGTGTGTGTGTGTGTGTGTGTGTGTGTGTGTGTGTGTGTGTGTGTGTGCATGTGTGTTGTCATAGGGTTTCACTACTATGAAGAGACACCATGACCAAGCCAAATCTTGTAAAGGAAAACATTTAATTGGGGCTGGCTTACAGTTTCAGAGGTTCAGTCCATTATCATCATGGCAGGAAGCATGGCAGCACGGCAGCAGATATGGTGCTGGAGGAGCGGGAGAGTTCTACAT